>NC_058023.1:6687866-6987866 GCF_019176455.1 Solea senegalensis | reverse complement strand
CCAAGACTTCAGCGGGAGTGACGATACAGGACGGGACCACATGACGACACCGCTAACAACTTTCCTTGATTTCTCAAGGAATGATGAGAGAGGAAATTAGAGCCTGCATTTAGACATTTACTGAACAATGACTGTGCAGAATAGCAAGAATCTGGTGAATTAGTGCAAATGTGAAACATGTTTTGGTTCTGGATGAGATCAAAGCAGCAGATTCTCAACTTTGGAGGGTTTAGAATAGAGCTGCAACTACAGTAACGATTGTTTTTACAACTGATGAATCTGTTTTTAATCGATGAATCGAGTGCTTGTTTGATCCTTGTTTTTCCCAAACCTGGAAATGATGATGTCCTCAAATGTCTTCAATTTGTCCACAAACCAAAACGATTCCGTTTTAATGATTTCTTTGTTGTACGGAGCAAATAACCTGGAAAATATTCACATTTAAGGAGCTGACAATCTGAAATCTTGTTTTAATTATTAAAAAATAAAGGAGTTTTTAAGACGTGTGCGACCCGTGAAGGTCTCGGCAAAATTCCAACTGTTTCTGAAAGCTGAGGAGTTGCACGTCAAAGCCAACATGTGGTTATTACGGTAATTTCACTCGCGCTGTTGCAGCGAATCAGTGTCTTTGTCACCAGAGAGGAGAGAGTTGGAAAAACACCTGTACATAGTTTCCATTTTTTGGCCTGTTTTTGGACATTGAGACAAAGACTCCTGCATATGCTGTTCATATTTCACATTTAACACGCTAAATCTGGTGTTCGTCTACAACTACAGCGATTTTTTTTTTCTAAATGAAACGATTCATTTTTTTATCCTTTTTAAATTGGTAACTATTTTAACATACAGTAAATTGTACATAACTGCCAGATTCTGGTCCTTTCATGGTTAAAATAAGCCCCCCCCAAAAAATAGAATAGAACTTGAAAAATGTCTACAAGCAAATAATTATCAAAAATAGATAAAATAAATAAGAACAGAACGTCTGTCACGCCACACAGTGTCCAGTTTGTGCATCTTTTGCGGTTTAGCTCTTATTTTGAAATCTTTGTTCCATATGTGTGTCGAGTTTGACTTCCTGCCCTTTTTGTTTCACGCCCTCTGATTACAGATTACACGCACCTGTTCCTAAGTGTTTTCACCTGCGGCTCATTAGCCCACCTTCATTTAAGCCTGCATGCAACACACTGGAGGATTATCAAAGTCGGACTTGTTTTTACACACACTCACACAACAGACGGTGTGAGCGATTTTCACCGTTTTAATCCTGGGAAAGCACAGATTAGACACACTTGGCGTCTAATCAGGAGGAGATTCCAGGGATTTGGAATCTTCACAAACATAAAAAAAAAACAACAGTATTTGGGTCTTTTAAAACTTTTTTAAAACTCTAACATTGAGTCCTGGTAATCACATTCCCCTTGCGTTTTATATCTGCAAGCTTCCTGCAGCTATAACATATCTGATTTATACATGTGGCCCTCAAGTAAAGTTTCATGACAAACACATCTGCTCCGGCTTGGACGGAGAGACGCGAGTATGAGCGGATTAACCACACAGTTATGGGAAAGAGGACTCGGGACTCTGGAGGATCCGAGTGTCTCGGCTCCTCTGGTGCATCTGCCCTCCTTCCGTCCCTGAGGCGCTGACACAATCATGACGGCACACACACACTCACACACACACACACACACACACAGCTGGCTCTGTTTAGCAACGCTACATGTGGATCAGTGCATCTCCCATTGTGCTGCCATTATTTAATAGCAGCTTTGGTGCAACACGGAGAGGGATGTTTACGTGGCCGAGGCTCAAACAGTCATTACGTGGCCAACCGATGAAATCGGTATCCATAATTAAAGTATCCATAATTTATATTTGTTTAATGTTTTTTAAACAAGCACAACACTTAAACTTAAGCAATAAAAAACAAACCAACAAACAATTCTATTGTTGTTTTCACAGTGTGATAAAGATGATCACATACACCACAACATCTGGTGCCACTGCATTACATACATCCATTTTTAGCATTAGCTGCCCAAACAGAAGAATTGGAATTACTAACTCTTTTTGAGCATTTGAGCAAGCTTAAAAACATAAAAACATGAAAAGCCCGCGCTGTTGTTTGACTTATCGGTTCTGTTTGTGCTCGATCTGCGCTGTAAACGTGCGCGAACTGCAGCTACTTCTCGTCAAAACAGGGATTTGATGGGATTTTTTAAAATAATACACGTGTACATTTACATTCTCGCTACAGTTTTAGTTAGTTTTACAAACACACAATTCATGTTCAGTTAGTTATAACTCTAGTTTTGATTTTTTCTTTGTTTAAAGGCTGCGTTTGTGTGTGTGTATCTGCGTCATTACCTCGTTTATGAAACCCTAAAGTTTCAGAACAAACAGTTCAGCCACTGCTGAGAAAATAGGGTTTTATTGTTTTCCTGGGCTCTGAGAAGCAGATCGGCATTTCCGTATGTTGATGATGTCATCAGTATACCTCACCACTCCTCTCACCACTGTAGCGCCTCCTGGTGCGGGCACTAGTCCGGGCACATCCGGTTGCGTACATTCAACCGCAGAAGAAGAAGAACTACTCTCGTTGTAGCTGCTGAGATGCAGAGCATCCACCGTGCCAGAGGGGGAGCTGTGTATCTGAGAGCTGGCCTATCTATTACGTCACTTCCAGGTACCTGGCCAATCACAGGACAGTGGGAAAGCTCTCGTTGGCTGGCCAATCACAACACAGTCCACGTTCTGGGGGTGTGGTTTTGGTCTGAAACAGCGCGGCTGACGAGAGCGTCAGTGAGGAGATATTTTGATCGGCTCGTTTGCAGCGATTAGGAGGTTTTTAACCATGAAAACATGTTCATATATGTAAGTAGACCTCCATAACTAACATATATGTGCGATACAAGCATTCTATGTCGCCTTTAACTTTAGTTTTCGTTAACTATAATAACCTCGGTACTGAGAGAGACACACAGAGAGAGCCGTGTGGAGTTGACACAGACAGCATGAATGAAACAGACATTTGTTTACATTTAAAAATGACACACTACAGTTTTAAATCCAGCACAGGTTGACCAGTGTTTACCTTAAATGCTGATATATCACTGATATAACCACACGTCCATACATCCATCATAATCTGAGGTATACACACACACACACACACACACACACAGAGTCATGTTATCATTGCGGTGTTGTGTATCCAGCGAGAGTGAGGGAGCCGTCGTGAAAAAGCTCTTTTCAACGCACTTCATGTATGGTGAAAGAAAGTCAGTGTGCCGCAGAGAAACACACTGCTCATTTATTTATGTCACACACACACACACACACATGCAGACTGCAGCCCCCAACCCCACCTCGCTCACACACCTCCAACCCTAACCTGCACCGGGTTGGTTAAAAATAGCTCGGCGGCTTCACTGTGGGCCGCCTTTGTGTGGCCGATTTGGACGTTATTAAGAGGAGGGGAGGTGTAATTGCACACTCACCCTCACACCCGTCACTCAGCTTTTTTCACTGACCCACTTTTCACTGCTTCACACACAACGGCACAGATTTTTAAACTTGAAGAGAAGCTTCATTTTGATTTTTTTTTGTGTGCAAACTGTCAACAAAACAGTTTGTTCCAAAAAAAGAAGAGCTGATTTTGCAGAATGGATGTCAGGTGTGCAGCCCGGTTGGTGATTGCAATCCATGAACTGCAGCTGGAACACACACACACATACACACACACACACACACACTGACAGAGGCTGCAAACATCAGACAAGGCTGATGTTTTGGGCCACGTTCAGGTAACAACTCTGAAAAAAATGACTCATAGCAATGTTTTCCTCTTAATGTGACTCATATTCAGGGCTACGTGGACACAGAAATAGGTTTGGCAATTCTGATTTTGAACTATTTTGGATGATTTTCCCTGTTGACCCAACTTTTTCGCATAGATAATAAAATAAGGCTTAAATTAAACGTGAATTTAATGATGACAATTGTTGAAAATTGGAAAAAAAAGCATCAATTTGACGATTAAATGGCTCAAGCTATTATTCTAACTCTTGTGAAACATGATTTATGGGGATTAATATAAACACGTGATAGAAAATCACCAAAATGATCAGTTTTAACCTCATTAAATTGTCTTTACATCTTTAATAACAGACCTGATGGTCACTGCTAACCTGTTTACAGACACCCTCAGTATTTCTCTCTGCAGCTGCAGGCCTCGGTCCTGTGCGACACAACAGCGTCTCTGTGCAGCTCGGGGTCTGAGGCCGAGGCGGCGAAAACAGATGCCTCCCGAGGGAGCGCCGCCACCGCCGCTGTGGACGCCGACGATCTCTGGTGAGGTTCATCAGGCGGATCCACCCCTGAAAGAAGCACTGACACAGTGAGGTTTGTGCGATCGTGACTTTTGTTTCTCTGTTGTCAGAAATCGTATAAAAAAAGAATCCTTTCAGAGGTTTTGCAGACAAACACAGGCACACAGTTTGGCAAAAAATAAAAAAAAGCACCTGTTTTGGGTTACAAATATTTCAGAATTGAGTTGCAAGTGGTGCTTTCAGTTTTCCAGTTTAACTCATGGCTTGGCTTCACTCGCAAAACTACCGACCTAACCCCTAATCCTCTGTGAAGACATGAATCATTTGCAGTGTCCGTCAGGGAGTTCATCCACTGACTGTTTGTGGCTGAAGAACACAGTCATTTGTGCAAATAGAGTCAAATTAGATCCGACTCAAGTCTGTAAACAGAGGCCGAGCCAGATGATGTAAACACTTGGGGCGGAATAGTCCATCTAGCTACTGCACAGGGATATTTAGTTTAAACGTGCAACCAGAGTGACACACTTTCCCAGTGTCCAATTATAATCTAATTAATCTACATGAGAACGTTCATGATTGAAATAAGGGTTGCTTTAACTCAATTTTAGCACTGAGGAAAACAGCAACATACGTTTTCTAGATAAAAAACATGCTACTATGCTACCATGATTTAAACATGGTAGCAAAGTGGTTTAAAAGTGGTTTAGTATTGGCTCATATCTTCTTCATCTGCTCTGTTTTTGACAATAATTTAAATTCCTAAATTCCTATGTTGTGCGTGTTAGCATAGCCATTAGCCTAGCTGTTAGCCACGAACGTTTGTGGGCGAAACTTGTTCTTTACAACTCTGGCAATGCCTAATATTCTTTTGTTTCATTAATTGGATTAGTTGAGCGGTTGATTCATAGAAAGACAGAAGTAAAAGTTGAATATTTACCACAGTAGCATTCGTCGTCTTTCTCTAGCTTATTTTCGTGACGTCACATTTCACACACTAATGAAAAAGAAAAAGATAAAAAAAAGAAAATCACCACAGATGAAATCAACCACTGATTATGGGAATCATCTGAATCCCCTCTTTCTTAAAGGGTTCACCTGGGTTTAAAAATCCCCTGATATACAGTACCAGCTATTATTTCTGTTCTGTTGTGGAAGTTCCCCTCATGTTTATAACCAGCTCGGTGAATCAAACACATTATTGTGGTCTCTACAAACCAGTTTTCTGGCCTTAATTGAGTCTGAGGAGAAAACAGCGCTGGTACATTTTCAGCTACAATGCCACAGATGTGTAAAGTCCCCTTATCTCTGATTCAAAAATAACTACTGTAACTCCCACTCTGCTGGCTTCCTAGCATGTTCTCTACACTTGGTAGCGCAACCTTCTCCTGTGCTTGGATATTGAAGGGAATGCACATTTATTTTTACCATATTGGTCATTAAAGGTGTTGAACTGAAGTGGTTCCCGTCCTGTCTGGCACATCGGAGCTTCTGTGTTCATATGGGGGATTGTTCCTCAGACAAGGCTCTCACTTATTTATGGTGTACCACAGGGCTCTGTTTTAGGCCCCACCCTTTTTTTTCCTCTGGGATGAATATTTAAAAAAAAGCATATATGTATATACAGTATATATATCTGTATATATATATATATGGTGTATTAATCACATTGAAACGCATGACTTCATGGTTTTTTTTCACCCTGATGGAGAGGATGTAGGTGCACTGGATCCTCTAAACCCCAAATTCGACCCCTAAAACCAAACTTTTTTTGTAGCTGCCCCCAAACTATGAAGTCAACACTTCTATCTAGATTCTTACCATTTTATTATTTTACTATTTTACTTTTAGGTATTTATGTTTTATATCTTGTTGTTAGGCCATTTACTTTGGTCAAACTTTTGTTGAAAATAAAGTTGACTTAACTTGACTTAAAGCTTCATGACTTGAGCTCAAAACGTTGACGTGTAACTTGTACGTGTATCCTAACCTGTACTTGGTATGATGTGTTTGTCCAACATCAATTTTAAAGAAGTTCTGTTGTTACTGCAAGGTCTTTCTATCTCAAGGGACTTCCTGGTTAAATAAAGGTTAACTAATTTTTAGTTTGTTTGTTTTGGTAAATTGGTTTCTGCATGTTTTGAATCCAAACTCTATGCAAAAAAACCCATAATTCCTCCAGGGAAAATCTCCCCACTTTGTGCTTTTGTTGCTAACAATACAATATAATTGTTTTTACACAAATTGCTGCAAAACATTCAATCACCCGCACACACCCCGAATCCAAGCTGTGATTAGTGGCAGTGCGACATGTCAATGCGGTTCTGCCTATACAAGCAAAACAACCACATAAATCTTTGCATACAAACACCAGCGAGGACAGATCTGGTATCAGATCAGCTGGTGTTAAAAAACAGAGTCATAAAGGAGGGCACATGGGGACATGAGGCTGGTGTTACTCCTTTTAGAGACAATGAGACAAAGTAGACCCTGAAAACAGTGGGTTTTCGCAGAATACATTAGGATTTTTCGCACTAAACCTTTTCTTTTTGCGACATGCGGTTTACCCAGTGCTAACCCACTGTGGTGTCCCCCATTGGTTAGTTTGTCTTTTTCCATATGTTTGTTTTTCTTCTCTGACTTCAATCCCCAGACAAGAAGACTACGTCCGTTTTTACATACTGTCTATAGTCTATATGTCAATTTCCATCAGCCTGTTTTATGCGAATTTTCATAAAACTAAATAAAAACACAGACAATTACAAACAAGAATCTCGAAATGTCACAAACAAGTTTTTATACTTGAGGGAGGTGGAAAAAGGTGGTGTAATTATAAAAGCTAAACATTGAAAAAGTGTAATGGAAACAGATTTAGTGAATAACAAATGGCATTTGGAAATCATGTGACCGAGACTCCAGCAGAAACATATGAACCATGATGAGAAATTCAGGGATTCAAAGCCGTGGGGAGAACATAAGTAACTTTTGTTTATGTTGAATTGACTTTACTTACTTTTTGATTCAATGTAAGGGCCTCGGGTCCCCAGAGTCCCTTGAAACACCCCTGTAAACTGCAAACCAACTTCCTCACAGCGTTTTGCTACTGTATAAACTAATATACAAACAAAAAATGTTTAAAGTTCACATGTGACACAGTGCAACTGTTTATACTGCAATTTATGGTTGACAAACTATATTTTCATCACTAAAAGTTTCAGTTACAAGTGGACTGAGCAAACAAAACGGTGTTTTTGCAACAGAAATGGTGTATGAGAGGTTTATTCAGCGTTATGATTGACAAAGTAGGAACCTGAAAAGCAGATATATAAGCTACAGGAGCCCTGCTATATATGGATAAGATGTATGATGTGATTATTTTGGGATAGTATTGGACTACTGACCTGTATACAAACAGGTATCAATTTACTGAATGAAGTTTGTCTACCTTCGCTACACTAGCTGGCAATATTTCATTTTTTGCTTATTGTTGTTATGCCGTTTCCGGTTTAGCTGGCGGCTAGTTGTTAGCATGTCGATCACCATTCCAAGTCTTTCTATTACCCTTGAACGGGTTATATTTATTCAGTTCAAATACTATACGAGCTTGTGGCGTTCCTCATGGAACGATTTCAGGTCCACTACTATTTAATGGAACTTGTTGTTTTACATCTCACTAAGGTTAGGACGTAAACTCTAAGTTAGCAGGAGGCCTGCTCAGACTGCACATGCTAAACAAGTCCAAACCCTTGTTTAGCATGTGCAGTCTGAGCAGGCCTCCTGCTGTGAGGCTGAGAGAAGGTTTATGTTTGGGCTCACTGCATGTGCTGGGATGAAACGGATAAGGAGGTGCAGAAAGAATGTTCGCGAGTAACGCAGGCTAGCTGATCGACATCTGTCCGGGGGCGCGACCTTTGACCTGCGAACGGCACTGCGGGTCACTGACAGGAAGTGTGTGGAGGTCAACGTTGTGGTGCGAGTGGTGGGGAAAAACAGCAACACATACGCAGCTACCCGTGTTATCACGTCTCAGAAGGCCAGAGGAACATCCACGGCAAAAGTCAGAACGTATCCTCTGTGAAGGAAGTCTCACAGTAAAGGATGTGTGTGTTTAAAAATCTAAAAAAGAAAGAACGAAATGTTGCCACATCTCAACACCATCAACCAGTGACATCCGATGACAGCCTGAAAGCACAGTTCGCAGCCATGCAACACTGTCGAGCTTCTCAGTGCGGCGACTTCACGCTGGGCCTCAGGAATGATAAAAATGCATAATGTGGTAACAGCGTTTACTCAAAGCAACACCAGCAAGGCTCCGCTTCTACTCGTCTGAGGACATAGCCTTAGAATAACCCTTTCATATGTACATTATGCACTTCAAGCATCCTTAAGGCCTTGCTTTACGAAGACCAACATCTTGCACTGCCAGATTTCCAGTTTTGAAGAAAGAAGATCTCCACTATTCCCTGACACGCTTGGGAAAAGGAAGACACGTCATTAATTCTTAAACACTGGAACTTTTTAAACCTTTTGCGAATCATATTCAGTCTCCTCCTGGAGCCATGTTTAACTGTTAACCTTTGATTTCCGTCGTGGTAAATAATGTACCGTTACAATTTTTTCCAAATGCTAAAAGAACTTGTGGCGTTCCCCATGGAACAATTTCGGGTCCACTATTATTTAATGGAACTGATGGTCTTTACAGATGTTTTTTGACATCACTGTCTTTGTTTTACATCTCACTTAGGTTAAAACCTAAATTCTAGTTATAGATGAGAGAAACTACCCTGAGACAACCGGCGTTGGCTCCAGACTTTCAGCAAATCAGCTTTATGATGACAAATATATACGTTTGCCTCCTACAAACAGCCTAATACACTGCCATTTCTGAAACTGAACCCTGAATTAGAAGTTCAGTTTATATCCAGGAACTTCATTTTAATGGAGGGAACAAAGCAGATATTCTGGACCTTCAGCCTTTTCTTAAAAATATGCTTTTTTGCCATAATGACAGTCAGTGCGACCTACGTGCCTGCGTCTCATACAACCGTACTTCAAAAAAACCTGAACTATGCCTTCAAGTTGCACTTAATAATGCACCATAACAACATATTTGTGCCTTTTAACATATGTTGCTGCATCAAAGCCGAGCCTTGGAGGCAAAGATTACCATCGACGTAAATCAACAAAAGACACACGATTATTGTTCCTTTTATACACGTTCTCTGCGCGGCGCTCTGTTTAGTGTCTGATGATGACTTACATTGTGGTCAGGAGCTGCAAGACAAATAGATCACATGTGCTCTAATGGACTTACTGGCTGGTACGGAGGAGGCACGCTCTGTGTCTTCAGGCCTTGGATCGGCAGCTTGGCAGAGACAGACAAAGCCGCCTCCCCGCCCGACTTCCCAGCGTTACACTGGCCAAATAAGATCAATATGGGCGCCGGAGGACGTCTGTGTGGCTGTGTGTGTGCTCAGAGAATGTGAAGGATTAGTAGCGAGGACAGTAGATGGATTGTTCTTCGGTGGGGGGAGGTTTAATGGTGATGAAAGCCGGTGTTGCAGAGGGTTTTCTGATCATACTCACCGACTCATCCTGGCCGCTCACATCGTTCACACACACTTCCAGAAGCCATAACTTCCTGAAAAGATCAGAAAGAACTTTAAATTGATCTAAATTTAAAGTCTGTCTGAGCCGCAGGACGAGTGGCTAGTGTACAATAGAAAATAGAAAAGAACAGAAATAACCGTGTCTGGTGCTGTTTGAAAGAGTTCCACTAGGTTTAATATCTTAAAATAGCAAAGAGGTGATGTCAAGGATAAGGAAAGAACATGCAGATATAAAAGTTACGTACGACAGAGGGGGGGGATTTAGCCAATATGGTTATAATTCCTCAAATTACTGGGCTATAACTCCAGAGAGGTCAAATGAATAAAACAGGGTTTTATTGTTTGCTCATGGAGATAATAGAAAACATTCCTATAAATCTGTCAAACAGTCAAATTTGGTGAGGTTCTTGCAAAGTAGGGCTGAAGGATTCTTCTCCCAGAGGTGTTTTTAGGCATTCTCATCATGGAGGAGACCCCAGGGTAGACCAGGACATGCTGGAGATATCACATATGCCGGCTGGATTGGGAACACTTCGGTATATCCTCGGTGGAGTTGGTGGAAGTGGCTGGGGGAGAGGAGTATGTGGGCTTCTCTGCTGAAATCCAGACCTGGCTAAGTGGATAAAGACGAGGCAAAGGATTGACTTTGTTTGCTCAAAGTGTAACTTTGTTAAGTTCTCTGCGGCCAAACATTGGTGTCCTGTAAGAAATCGGTGGCGGTGACCGTTGTTTTCCTTTAGCTTCAGCCATTATAGCGTCCCACACAGTTTCCCTTTTAAACCGCATCTAAATTTGCTATGGTTACGCTTGCCGTCCACATGACCCCTGAGTTTTGGAGCACCTCAAACACAGACGTTTATAAATGCTTCGGACTCAGGTTTAGTTTGAAAACTCTGGGGATGCATTTTCGTCTGGACGGGGCAGAAACCGAAACCGTTACCGGTCATGACTCCAAGATCAGCTTTGAACGTCGTGCCCAATCCCATTTCTCCTTTTTGCCCTAAAAATTCAGACTGATACGTCTCACCGGAGATGATCAAAAAAGAAAAATGGAGATGTCAGAAAACATTTTTAACATTCGGGAATATAAGTGGAGCAGTTTATAGTGCGTACAGGAGACTGCAACCAAGATTTTTAGTGGTTGGCTTCATGAGGGTAACATGAGTTTCCATGGATTTGGTTAATCTGGGAAAGGTCTTGAAAAATCTGTTTTCAGATAATTAACGTCTGCATGTCACCCTACTCTTCTACCAAGAATCAGGACACACTTTGCCTTCACAAGAACATGCACCCCATTATCAGAATATAAGCAATTCCTTCTCTTTTTCTTCTTAGTTTTAGTCAATTTTCACAAAAAAAAAGGCAAGTGACAACACAGAAGATCAAGATACAGAGCTGAAATGCCCAAAAAGTTCGGTTTCAAAATGCAAACGCAGCTGCATGCATGTAGCCAAACGTCCACCATGAAGGAGATATATTAGGACCTGCGTCCTGCTTCTGTTTCGTCCCGTCACAGTCGCTTCGTCCTGTGTTTATTTGTTCTTGAACAAACCAAAGTTTTACGATCTCAAGAAGAGGCCACCAGACACCCGCGGCCTTTAAAAAAGAAAAACACCGACCTGATGCCAGATTCATCACTCGGGCCTCAAGAGTGACTTTTTCCTTTTTGCCGTTTGATTCTGCTGCTGGATGTTCAAGTCTTCTAATACCACGAGGACAAGAGCAACTCACTGAGGTGCACTTCAGCTCCCAGACTCGGGGGAACTCTCTCAGATGGCTTTCCCGTGTGCCGCATGCACACATGTGTTATGGTGAGCGAGGGTCGGCGGTGAGGCTCGGAGGAAAAACAAAAGGTCGTGTTGATACAGTCACCTGAGCCGACTGGATAACACATTAAGTAGCAGCGGACTCGAGCCGCTGGGGAGCAGCTGCGCACGTGGCCCGACACAAACCACAGTGGAATAACACTAATAGATATTACACCGGCTCGGTGGAAGTGATTTACCTGCGCGGGGCACTGACTTCTTCATTACCCCGTCATCCCGGGTGAAAGCGCTTCGGCCCGGTGTCGAGTTGCAGCTGCGGCGTTATGACATCATGTGGCGGTGAAGAACCCAGCGCTGGCTCACCTGTGTTTTTCTTTGACACAAGAGGACCATTCTGTGGACACGTCTGGCCACATGTGTCGGGGTTAAAGGTCGGATCAGACCTTGGTCTTTGTCCGTCTCTCCCCAAAGGTTTTCTTTTTTCATGTTGTCGAGATGCACAGCTGATTTTGTTTGTCTCTGCTCAGGTTTTAATATTTTTTGCCCCGCCCCCCCCCCAATCTGAAATTTGAAGAATTTCCTCTTCATAATCCCAAGAAGAATTCTCATTACTTTTTAATGAAGAAAAACTCACTGTGTGTTCTTTGGATTAGCGACTAATGGCGACACTGTATCTGTTGAGACAAGCTTAAGGCGATATGATTTACACATAGATGGTGAGATTCTGTCTTTTTGAGTTCATAATGAAGGACTTCATAATAATGGAATAAAGGAATAGTTCTGGGTCTTTGGGTGGTTGTATGACGTGATGTCAAACAGAAACAGAAACCACTGGAAATGAGTGTTTGTGTTGCGTTGTAAACTGCTCACGTACCTACACCAAAGTCCAGAGAGAAAATTCACGATTTTCCATCGCAACAAACAGGAGTTGTTAATCCACTTCTGCCTCCTGTCGTAAGTTCAAATGTGTCATTTAGTGACTTCGGCATTTGAAATCATTCGCTCAGATTGACCAACGTGACATAAACTTCCTAAATGAGGCAGCAGTCGTGGAGCAGCCACTGTGTCACTGTGAGCTAAAAATGCACATTTTCTCTATGGACTTTGGTGCGAGAGACTGAAGCGTTTACAAACTTCTGTTTAAAGGTTAGATAATCCTCTCTTCACACCTATTACAGCCCTTTTCTTTTCACACGTGGCAGAAGACCAGACATCGTGCTCATGGTCTCCTCGGCTGCCATGTTTGGATGAACCTCTTTACTGCCACTATCTGTTTTGTCTTCTCTGCCTTTTTTGGCCTCAGTGGCCTGTGTTGCTCTCTCGCTTCGCTCCAGATGTGTTGTGCGTTGACAAGTCAAGGATGAAACACGAGTGTCCACTTATCACGCATACCTTCGTTTCATCGCTCACTGCCTGGGAGGGGTTGGGGGGTGGTGGGGGTGTAACCGGGATTCGACCCTT
This sequence comes from Solea senegalensis, assembly GCF_019176455.1. Lineage (NCBI taxonomy): Eukaryota > Metazoa > Chordata > Actinopteri > Pleuronectiformes > Soleidae > Solea > Solea senegalensis. The sequence goes on along the minus strand of NC_058023.1, from coordinate 6,974,699 downwards.
ATCATCCCGTCATCTGCACTGACTCAGGGAGTCAAGCCCATCACGGGGCAGATCTTTAGTCTTGCTCGTCAGATGCTGCGATTTACACGTCGTTAAATCATACAAAAGTTCAAAAATCAATCGAAAGCAACATGTGGACTTGCAACAGAGCAGATGTGTCACAAAAAAAAACATGATTAAAAAGGGAATTATTTTGTCCTTAAAGCCAAATGTGTGTGTTTTAGCATGGAGCGAAACTATGTAATGTGTTGATTGACAGATTAAAGCGTAGCATAAGTCTAAATCCATTCAAATAGAGATATTATCATGAAATATGATATACATGGAATGCGATAAAGGGTTTTTCTCCCTCCTTTTTTTTAGTTTTTTCCTCCACAGTTGTATTTTTATATAAACATAAACAGATATGGGATAACTGTTATTATAATTGATTTGGGCTGGACATAAGTTTTACATAAGTAATCTGTGAATCTCTTCGGGGGGTTAAATATTTCAAGCCACTGGGGACAGTTTCATTTCACCTTATAATGACATATAACGACTTGTACTTACATACAACTACTTAAAACTACTAATAATCAAGCTATGTACAATTACTTACACCTTTATCGAACCCTGTAATAACTTATAAGTTCTTAAACCAAGCAAGTACATATACTTACTTACCTATATCTACTAATAACTGCTTATATTTACTTATACCTACTTGTACGTACTTATTGCTACTTACAACTGCACATGCTTACAGTATGACGACATAAAACCTATTTATACTTAATTAACTACTTATGACGACCTATATTTATACCTTCTTATTCTTAATTCTAACAACGTAGACCTCCATACAGTTTAATAACTACCTACTACTTTCAACTACATATACCTACTGATAACTCCTTATATTTAAGTACCTACACCTATACTTACTTTTAAGTACCTACAATTACTTATCTTCGTCTTCTTCTTTCAGCTTAACTGGTACTTATACTACTACTACATGTATAAATTGTACAAAAACAAGTGCAGTGAACGCTTTAAAATTAGGATAAAACACAGTGACAGTGAAATATTACTGGTGTATTGATGAAGTTTGAAACTAGGTGAAACACCTGTGTGTTTCCTGCTTTGTTGGTCTCAGTGTGTGTGTGTAAACGTATGTGGTGACAGGTGAGAAAGCCACACACACACACACACACACACACACACACACACAGTGATCCTATCTGAACAGAATAGCAGGTTTGAAGTGAGCCGAGCAGGAACAGACACGGTCTGTGCCCGCGCTGAGCTTTCTGCACCGCAGCCCGTCTGACGTGCAGACAAAGCAGCCGGGGTCTGGTTTGGAAGATAATAACAGGAATATCATCTGAAGATTGTGTTTCAGTCGTCCGCGTCAATTATCAGCCTCTTGTTACCGCAAGACGGTGTCTGCCTGATGTTGGATCAGGTAAAAACAAATCTATATATGAGGTAATCCTCGCAAACAAAGATTCCCTTTGTCTGCTAATGTGTTACCATTGAGCCAAAATGACTGGTAAACATGAAATGTTTGCAAAACAGCTCGTCTCTGCCCAGTCTGCTCTATAAAAGCCTGGAGCTGGAGCTGCTCGCTTTTATTTCCTAATCCCTCTGCAGCTCATTATGAAGCTTGAACACCAACTTTTTTTATTTTTTTTTTATTTTATAGGTCGGAAGATCACATCAGCTGAATCACACTGGTTTTTTGTTACCAGATGTTTTAAAGACGAGCAGAATCAGTGTTTCCGCGTCGGGACGCAAGCCAAAATGTAACAAGACGAGTTCTCCTGTCAGGTGGAGCAGGAAGTGATGAGGCGTAAGAATCAAGATTATGTCCCACACTGACAACAAGGTCATGTTTATTGTGTTAGCGCAACTTAAAACAGACTTTTAAAAAACTCATAGAAAATGACTTAACCTTTTAACACCTAAGCCTCAAACTGTCCGCCTGGACTTTTTTGTTCTTGCTTATTTTAACCTTAAAATGTCCTATGAGTAAGTGCTTTTGTTAAACTTGAAAATCTAACGGTATAAAACATATTTAAAATAAGATTTTTGTCTAAATGTGCAAAAAAAAAGGCCAACTCTCTCCACTCTGGTGACGAAGACACTGATTCGCAGGCTTCCTGAAACAGCATGAGTGAAATTACCGTAATAACCACATGCCGCTAGCACAAACTGTTGCATAATTACGGTAACGCATGTCGTCTGTGACATGCTCATTGTTAGAGGGTTACATTTGGACTGTGCTGACCCTTTACCCCGGAGATGATAGAAGACGAAGAAGACATTTAGACCATTTTTTGGAGGGTTTCTTTGCTTTTGTATTAGAGATAGTACCTGGTACCTGGTATTGTAAAAAATATGTACTCCCTCCGAAACTGTAGGGGGAGCTCTGTGGAGAAAAAGGCATAAGAGCGACCAGACTTGCAAAGTTCCCGCTTTGAGTTGCACAAAAACAGACAGGAAAACTTTGTCTTTTGTTTTCTTAAAAACATATGAGATATATAAAATGTGACAAATCCCACAGAGACAGTTTCTATCCAACTATTATTATTATGATTTTTTTTTTTTTTTGGCTCGTCACAATGTCGACCATAGATCTTAAAGAAAAAAGAAAAAAAACAACAACAATGAAATCTCCGCATAGTTGACATTCCGCGTCTATCTGCCGATCAGAGGTTATCTCGGCTCGGAGACCCAGTGTCCTCCACCTGCACCGCCATCAGCTCGCCCTGGAATGTTGGACACAATAACAGAGACGGGGCGAGCGCTGCACTGATCATGCGGCTGATCTATAATCTCCATGTCAGCACTCGGCACCCGCTGACTCTTCTTACACTCCGGAGCCGTTTCCACGACACAAGAGCCTGGAAATGTTGACATACACAAGCTGCTGCAGCCGAAAGGTTAACAGCTTTTACACTGGCAGGAAGTACGTTTCTTTTCTTTCTTTTTTTCTTCTTTTCTCTTTTTCTCTGTGAGTGGAAACCTTGCTGCGCTTCATTTCTTTGGCACAGAGCGGCACCGAATCAGAACGAAGCCCGCAGCTGTTGATGAAACACAGAAATAATCTCAGCTGAACGGAAACATCATTTTTTTTCTTTCTTTCTGTCTTTCTTTCTTTCTTTCTTTTTTTTCAAAACTAATGATATTAAAAACTATAATTACCCAGATTGTTTGCACATTTTTCCACCCAATTTTTCAGAAGGGGATAAAGCACTTGTGGGGGGAAAGTGGCTAATGACGGCGTGTGTTATGAATCACTCAGCTAGTACAAACTGTTTCCTTCAGCTGAAAGATTTGTAGTCGCTTAATATGTAATTCCATTACTTTGATTCTAACCGCAGCGATTGTGTCATGTTTGAAAATGCACGTTCAGCACATTCAGCAGTTAAAAACCACGCAGCTCGTCCAATTCAGTCTTTTGCCCGTTTACTTATAATAACGATAATAATAATAATAATAATACAAAGTTAATATATAGTACTCTTTTCACAATTTAAATGACTAAGTTCTTCAGACAAGTCATAAAATATCAGCAGAATAAATAGAATTTTCAGTTTTAAAAGCCAAATCAAACTTTGAGGTGGTTGGTGCGGTTACACAGACGGAAATTGGTTCCAAAAATGGAAAAATGTTTTTTTCCAATGGAAAAAAACAACAAAAACATATATATATCAATATGGTTTTTGGAATACGATTTTCTGAATTAACAGAGGGGAAAGCTCGCAGAAGTGGGGCCACACGGTGGTACATGTGGCTAGCACTGTTGCCTCAGAGCTAGAGGGTTCGGGGCTTTCTGTGTGGAGTTTGAATGTCCGGTTTGTCTGGTTTCCTCCCACATGTCCAAAACAATGCAGAGGTTATTCAGACACTCTAAAGTGACCCATGTTTTCTTCATGTCATGTAAACATGTTAGTCCGACTACTATCGGGCTATAGTCTTCGTCAGACTAACATAGAATGTGATTCATAGTCTGATTACTCCTGCATGTACACGCTTAGTCGGACTAAAGTCAGACTTGCCGTTCTGCACATGCACCAAAATGTCCTCCCCGGTCTTTGACCTGGAAGTTGAAGGAGACAACAACTGGGCCAGTTGTCCGATTGCCCGTCTTAGTCAGACTATGGGCTTAGCTTGAATAAACTGTGCATGTAAACGTACTGAGCGAGCGGTTGTTCGTCCCCATATGTTGACCCTGCGATGGCTCGGTGATCTGTCAAAGTTGTACCGGGTCTTTCGCGCTATGTCAGCTGGGATTGGTTACCAGCAGCCCTGGGACCCTCATGTGGAGGATAAAGACGCAGACAAAGGATAAAAGCTCAGTACAGTCTGCCGTGTTGCCGCTATCATGTTTTCATCTGCTCAAGTGGTGCATTTCAAACGTAGAGTGGTGGAACTTTGATCGCACTTAACTGAATGTGGGCTGGTTCACTGCGAACTAAGGATGGCAAGATACCACTTTTTTTGTGTCCGACACCGATATCACAAAGACATGTTGTGTTGTATGTTGTTTCCCCAAAAAATAAGACATAAACAGCCCAAACATGACTCAGCTCAAAATGCTTTTGCTGATTTTTATTTACATTTTTACAGTGAAGCATGTGACTTTTTGGATTGTATTATACATTCTTATCTGTCCCATATCCAATCCAGTGCTTTTAACCAGTAATACTGATTCCCATCCCTACTGAGAACACCTAGTTGCTAATCGGAACCACAACCAGAAGGAGAACCATGCGGGTCCATGCCATGTTCTTATGTGACCACACACACACAATGCATTTATAAAAAAAATCCCCTTCTATAAGAGTAATTATGTCTGGAATTTAATTAATTTGAGTGTCCTTGCTCCATGCGCTTAAATACTTTGGGAAAACAAAGCATTTACTGTAGAGGACACAGATCTCAGCTATGCAGAGAGGCCACACTCTCGCCACTGTCTTACCAGGGCAGCAGAGCGAGGGGAGGCTGGTTGTGGCACTTTCCAGCTGTTTTACACATGGAAATGGGGAAATTGACAAACATGGTGCGTGAGTGAGTCAAAAAACTCGAACGCTACCCTCTGCCAGTGCAATTTGTACCGTGGTCAGATTTTGTGGAGCTTCCCCATTTAAGTACAGTACAAAATAGTAGACAGGGGAGTTTGAGGTCACATTATGTGAGTGTGCTGAGTCATACCTGACCACCCTGTAAAAGCATGACTCAGATCTCATACTTCCCCTGTAGGGCTGAAGGATATGGAAGCCCATATATGCCTGCAAATGAAAAAAAACAAAACTTGATAATTCAAAGAATTCTCATGAGTGTGAGATTAAAAAGTCAAAATGATGAGGTCATAATTCATAACATGAGAATAGTAGCCACAATTTTTGTGATAAAAAAGAGTCAGAATTGGGATTGTTCCTGGGAGCTACAATCTCAGTATTATGGGAAACATGAGACATTTTATCTCATATTTGGAATGTATCTGATTACTTTGATGGTTTATCTCATTATTATGACATTTATCTAAGAGTTTTGACTTTTAATCTCCCAATTATGAATTTCCACTATTAAGTTCCACCTTTGACATGAATTGTCAAGGCTTGGTTTTCAAACAGCTTCTGTAGAAGACTAATTTTTTCAAATTAGTTTGGGAACTGTATCACTCTCCCACAAAAGCAGGAGGACCAGAATACGTGCGCTGAAATGATTCCTACTTTAGCTCGTTCTGGTAGCGTGTGCAGACATGTCGGAGACACTCTCCTGCTCCGCTGTTTGCTCTGGACGCTCCAAACTGTCAACTTTGCTTTTCATCCGGAAAATGCGCTCCTGTCTCGACACCGCTGGCTTTTTTTTTCTGGGTGCGTGTGTGTGTTTGTGCACGTGCGCCGTTTGCTGTAACGCATGCTATTCCAGGAGATTCTGGGCTGCAGGATGTGAGTGGTCTTTCACAGGCGCACTGCACCACCACCACCACCACCACCACCCCAAGCCCAACCCTTCTCCACCTCCTGACCGACTCACTGGCTCACAGCAGGACTCTTTATGTAGCAGCATGCTAACATGAGCAGTTACAGTACAGCAACAAACACTGTAACTGAGATAAAAACATGATTTTGTCCTAAATTTACCTGAAAAAAAACCGCCATGTGTTTTTTGAGCAGTGCAATTCGCTATTCAGGGAGTCGTCTTTGCGTTTTCAGTCAAAACTCCGACCGGTGTTGGAGTTTGCCTCCGTCTTAATGACTTTCTGTTTGCATCACGTTGACTAAAGCCATGTTTCCACCACGGCACAGTTTAGTCTGGTACACCAACACAGGACATCCAGCAGATTTTCTTGGTTTACATTGTTTGAATAGACTTTGGGGCGTTGGTCTAGCTCCACCCACGCTGTACTGTACCATTACTCTGGTTTCCCAAGGGACGGGTACCAAAAACATGGAATGGTTGCGGACGAATATTTTGGTACATTTCCTAATGGAAACGCAAACAAATACGCACCGAAACACACCATCAATGTCATGTGGAGCTGGCAGTGCTTGGAACAATGGTTTGAATTCAAAGTTCACGCAGTACAGATTGAAGTTTGGTGACAAAGCAGCGGTCCACCCCCAACCGTCTTATAAATGTGGGCGAGCAACCCATTTCACATGTGCCTCTTTGTTCGTGCCTCGTCCGCCCATTGTATTCAAATGGCACCGAGATAATGGCCCCAGTTTGGATGTGTTCATTTCCCGCTGCATATGGCTTTGCTCACACAGTGATCGCATATTTCCTGTCACGCCTGGACGGGGATAAAACAAAAAAAAAATGGAACACATTGGTATTTTGGCCCAGAACAGCCCAGCCCACCACAATCAATCACACACCAACCCTGAAAATGTACACCAAACACGTCCACGCCCTGAAAACACTGCAGCCATGTCTTGAGTGAGCGGGAGAAACGATCAGAGGGAAGAGACGTGATAAATACCTTCAGAGGTTGGCGTTGCCAAATTGTGCTGTACGTATACGCCAATAAATTCTCTATGAATCCTGGAACAATGGGATGCACTGTGTGTGTGTGTGTGTGTGTAAGGGAAGAAAGAGTGACAGTTAAATTAGACGTGACGCAAGACTGATCAAATGATCTGTGTTGAAAATCTCACCAGATCAGAGAGTTCTGCTCTGTGAACAGTCACGCTGTCCTTGTTTAATATGGACATTTGGACACGAGTCATCTGGCACGCGCTTCAGAGGGATGACCAGTTGCTGCCGTTGTGAAAAGGGTGGAGCTGCAGGCCTGCAGGCAGCAGTTTCAGGCCCACAGAATTAGGCCCCCTATGGTAAAGGCCGAGGCTGGCGTTAGATGGCAAATTGGCAAAACTGGACGAAACGGGAAACGCTCGTTTTTTTAATTTTTCATTTGAGCACAATATCGGAAATTGGAAAAAAGTCATTCCCCATTGATAGGTCATTAGGTCATCATCATCATAAACTAAACTGTTTCTACTCGAGCCCATGATGAACAAAGTCAGTATGATGTGGAGACCACCATACGTTGTTATTTGTAAGAGAAAAAAAAAAAGGCGCAAGAGACGTTTGGGTGATTGCAATCTGCATCCTCGCCACTAGAGGTCAGTAAATCCTTCACGACGGTCCTTTAAAATCTTTATCTGGTGATTTTTGTTGACTACAACCAGTCACATGAGCTCTATAGAGTGGCTGCTCCGTGTGTCACTCATCCCCTGCACTTCTCTCGGCTATAGGAGGATGTGAAATACATCCCTGCTGCTCTGTTATTGTAATTTATGTGTCATCTCTCCAGGGCCGACGCGTAAATCAGATGCCAGAGTGTAAGTCCAGATAAGAAAAACAAATGACACAGCTCGCGCTGGAACCACAATGAAAACAGATCAATTTTGTGGCGAGGTTCCGTCTCACCGCTGCAGACGCTGATACAGGTGAGTGTTGACAGATGAATAAGCAGACTGGTTTGTACCTGTCGAGTACACAAACAGGTTTAAATGGGACAAATGTCTGAGGGGTGGGGTTTCTTTTCTGCAACTTTTCACCTTCACGGCATGTGGGGAAAGGAACCAGCGGGGCCCGTTACACAACCTCAACGTCACATGTTGAAATTATGAGGAAATCCTAAAATTATGGAGCAAAAACTGTGTATGAAAAATGGACAAGTGAAGTCTAGGGAGTAGGATGGATGCGACAGTCAACCACCAGGGGGGCGCATCCAATGGTTGCATTCAATCCTGATATTAAAGTCAGACTTTTAGAGCGACTTTAATCTGACTTTGAGTCTGATTAGTGAGATTAGAGTCAAACTTTTAAGAGCCTGACTTGAATCTGAATTTGAGTCTGATTAGTGAGATTAAAGTCAGAATCCAGATTTTTAGAAACTGACTTTAATCTGAATTTGAGTCTGATTAGTGAGATTAAAGTCAAACTTTTAAGAGCCTGACTTGAATCTGACTTTGAGTCTGATTAGTGAGATTAAAGTCAGAATCCAGAAACTGACTTGAATCTGAATTTGAGTATTAGTCAGATTAAAGAATTTTTAGATGACTGATTTTGAGTCTGATTAGTGAGATTAGTCAGAATCAGAATGACTTTAATCTGATTTTGAGTCTGATTAAGTCAGACTTTTAGATCCTCTTTGAGTGATTAGTGAGATTAAAGTCAGAATCCAGATTTTTAGAACTGACTTTAATCTGAATTTGAGTCTGATTAGTGAGATTAAAGTCAGAATCCAGATTTTTAGAACCTGACTTTAATCTGATTTTGAGTCTGATTAGTGAGATTAGTCAGAATCCAGACTTTTAGAGCGACTATAATCAGATTTGGAGTCCGATTTAGTGAGATTAAAGTAAAACTTTTAGAAACTGACTTTAATCTGACTTTGAGTCTGATTAGTGAGATTAAAGTCAGAATCCAGATTTTTAGTAACTGACTTTAATCTGATTTTGAGTGATTAGTGAGATTAAAGTCAGAATCCTGAGATTAAAGTCAGGCTTTTAGAGCGACTATAATCTGATTTTGAGTCTGATGAGTGAGATTAAAGTCAGAATTCTGGAGCCTGACTTCGATCTGATTTTGAATCTGATTTAGTAAGATTAAATTCTGAGATAAAAGAAAAAGTCAGAATTCATGCTGGGGTTTTTCTTACATGTGGCCCTAATACTCTTCCGTACTCACATGATTTCAAACGTCAGTGATCATTTTCTTGAGCAGTTAATGATCTCAATCTCGTCTCTTTTCCTCAGAACATGACGTCAGTTGTGTACATCATGTTCCCCTTCATTGACACAACCCACAGCTTCAGCAGCAGTGAATATGTTTTGCATTAAAACCAACAAAAACTATTGTGTAAGATGATTTTCACGTAAAACCTACGTCTTGGCGACTTTTCACCCACGTAGTGAACACGCCGTTGCTCTCGCCGCCGCCGCTGTGCTGAGGAAATCCACATTCTTCAAAGTGAGTAAATGAATGAATTCCAGTCTGAAACACGCTGCGTTTCCAAGGAAAAAGTGAACAGCTGTGCAGGAGGCAGAGTTGCAGGCTGCTGAGTGAGGAACATTTTATAAACAATAAATGGCAGCGGGGATGTTTTCACTTGGAAGATCAGGGGGAAACATTTTTTTTTTAAAAAGTCTATTGTCTCACCTGTGATGCATTTGATGGATTTTTATCATCTTACACATGGTTTAGTCCACTGCCTGTCTGGAATGATAAAAACTCCACCTGGACAGAAACCAACATGGAAAGCAGCTATTTCCACAGACTGTGCAGGGCGCTCTGCTCTGCTCTGCTGCTGCTGCTGCTGCTGCTGCTGCACTTATATAGCTCCACTATGTGTTAATATAGTCTTTGACTGGTTGTTTTATCACTTGCAAACATTTTATTATTTTGGGACGGACACTTTTTGACATGTGGAAGATGTTACGAACACGTGGAACATGTGGTTTTAATTTGACCAACTCCTGGATTAACATACAGAAAGGGCACACCAGAGCGTCACTTACAACCATTTCCATAAACAATAACCTGATTTGATCAGGAGAGTGGAGTTTGTAAAGTGCTCAATCTCCAGCACCAAAGTCCATCAAAAAAGTAATGTTTTAAACTTGTGGGTGACATTTGGTGAATGATTTTAAACACAGAAGGGTCACAAAAGACCACATTTGAGCTTCGTGGTGAACAGCAGATAGAGGCTCACTGTTGGAGGAAATCAAGACAAATACACTGTAAATGAGGCTGCACTTTAAAGGTATATTTTAATTCAAAATCCACACTATTGACTGTCCTGTCATTTAAAAAAAAATGTATTCTTTGGGTTAAACTGATTGATTTTTAATGTTTTAAAAATGATATTTTACATTTTTTCTACATTTGGCTCACTTTGGAGCCTCTATCTTGGAGGAAATCAAGAATAAATGCACTGTGCATTGAAATTCACCCACTGAAGCAGCACTTTTTCATTCAAAATCCACATTATTGACTGTCCTTTCAAGTTTAGTTTTGATTCTATAAAGTTTAAAACTGTATAAATGCACATGTTCTACTGCCACTTACACTTTATTGTCTGTCTGTGAATTTGAATAGATGTTATACCTTTGCGGTGTCAAAGTGGTTGCAAAAACCCACACCATTGAAATAATGCATGTGTTATATGTTAATGCAAACAGAATAAAGACAAAGTTAAAGTTTAAATAACGTAAAATGACTCTGCATGAGAGTTAAAGACATATTTATTGAGACGAAATCGACAAATTCAACCTCAACTTTTTCTTTTTCTGTTTTCACAGGACTGTAAGAGTCTTAAACACACACGGAGTGAATGACAGCTGTGTTCCCTCCCACTCCACCTCCCACCCAAGTCATCGTTCCGGAGCTGCTCGTGAACGCATCACCGCGCTACAGTGTGGTGCTGTTGGCTGAGAGGAGGAGGAGGAGGAGGAGGACGCATGTTGCTGCCTCCACAGCCGGAGTTAGCGCTCAGTCACCGGTGTCTCTCTGCTGGGATGGACCGCTGTGCGTGACAGGATGGAGGACATCAGCTGCCGTGGACACGCTGCTCCAGACTGTGTAGCGTTTGCGTGGAGCGTGAAATCCTCTCGCGCGTCTTCCGACGCACGCGCAGACGCGCTGTGCGCTTTAGTGCACTTTTATTGAGAGTCTCGGACACATCAGCTGTTCACGGGGGTGCGTTTGTTTTCCACGTGGACGCATCTTCTCCACGGACCGTGAAAGTGTCAGAGGAAGAAGAAAAAAAAAACGATGCGAGCCCGATTTCCATGCGTCGCCGTTCCCGCGGATCATGTGCACCACCACCGCCGCTGCTGCTGCTGCTGAATCCTCCTGAAACATGTTCATGCTCTGGGTCCCGGTGAGTCTGTTCCTCGGCTTCATCGTCGCGCAGACGTGGAGCGTTCAAATGTCGTGGGAGAACTGGGACGCCGAGCAGCTGCGCAACCGGGGCAACGAGTTCGAGAAGCCGCAGGCGGGCGGCTCGCAGCCGCACATCGTCTTCATCCTGGTGGACGATCAGGGTTTCCGGGACGTCGGTTACCACGGCTCCGAGATCAAGACCCCGGCACTGGACCGGCTGGCGGCGCAGGGAGTCAAACTGGAGAACTACTACGTGCAGCCGCTGTGTAGTCCATCCAGGAGCCAACTCCTGACCGGCAGGTACAGTCATGACGATGATGATGATGATGATGATGACCTTTGACCCTCACCTGACACTGCACCACAGGCCCAATGTAGGCTCTTAATCAGAATACCTAATCCTAATTCATGCAATAAAACTTCTCCATCTTGAACCACTATAAAGACTTACAAAAGCTTTTATTTTGGTAAAAGTTAAAGGTGCAGTGTGTACTATTTAGAAGGTTTATTGGCAGAAATTGAATATACTGTCCACAATGAAGTGTGTTTGGGATGCAGTGTTGTAATGTAACAAAGTACAAATACTTTGTTACTGTACTTAAGTACAACATTCATATATATGTACTTTACTTTGTTATTTATATGTCTAGAAACTTTCACTTTTACTCCTAACTATTTTTGTGTTTTACGCGTTACTACCAAATAAAATCAGAAGAAGAAGAGTTGGTATTATGGTCTGTATTTATATAGAGCTTTTCTAGCCTAGATGAGCTGCTGCAACATGGGGTTAAGTGTCTCGCTCAAGAACACATATAGACTAGCAGAGCCAGGAATTGAACCCACAACCTTCCAATGTGAAAGACAACTCGCCCTACCACTGAGCCGCCATGGCTCGTTCCTAACACCTCACTTTTTTAATACCTTTATTTCTAAAACTTAAGTACATTTTGTATCAGAACTGATCTTGTAACATACTTGTACTTTTACTTTTAAGTATCCATTTAAGGTACTTTATACAAGACTGTATAACATAATAGATACATTATCAATTCTGCAAGTTGGAATTCTTATTTTTATTTATTTATTTATGGAAAAGCACATTAAAATGTAAATATGCCAGTTTGTAGCCTGAGGCTAATTACCGCCTGTAGTCCCTTGGCAGGTTGATGTTATACAGGATAAAATAAATGGTTTCTTCACGTACCACTTCCAGAACCCCTGTCACTCCAGACGGCAGTTTGTGATACACGTCGATTTCGGTAAAACTGATCCCGTGGTGCGTTCAGTGTGAATACACATTTTGTACGTACGCTAGATAAGGGGCCTCGCTTTACGGAGGAAGCAACAAGCATCGTCGAGTGTGGAAGGACCAGTGACATCTCAATTTCCCAAGTGCTTTAGGGAACTACGGTGGCCATCACATGCCAGAAAGTATGTTTTTCTTCAAAGTCTGTTGCAGCTGATGACGTTGTTGTATGTAAAGATGATTTAATGTTGGTCTTCTTGAAGATACAGTTGGCGTAACTGATGAAATAATTCCAATTTTTTTTGTCTGATAAGCTGCTACTGCGGCTCCGTGTTTTTTTTATTATCACAACCAGGATCTTCTTTATCAGGCTTTTAGATCTAAATGTTCTGATAAGTCGTCGCTTATCAAAGCTCGGCTTCCTCCAGGCGATTGGTAAGCAGACACCGGCTTTTTACAACTTGTAAATGCACTTCCCTGTGACGACTGAAGAGAAGGCATTCTTTCGTTTATGTGCACATTTAGCTATAACTTTGGGGAGCCAACGCTTTTCATAACTGATAAAACTAGATAAGGTTGTTTGGTTGCCAGAAAAATAGACATAAAGAAAGGAATGCTGAGGATTTCCAACTCCAGTTCAGCCTCCTGGGGAAGATCATGTGATGTCATGGAAACGCTTCACATTAGCCACTAAATTGAGCTTTTAGCACGTTGCAATTTGCAGGGATTTAAAGGCCCAGTATGTAAGATTTACGAGGAATCTAGCTCCAGAAATGAAATGAAAGTACAATATTTAAAAGTTATGGTTTCAGTCATTCCTTATCACTTAAAAGCCACGATGTTCTTTTCCAAAAGGAATTTAGTTTGTCGCAATTCGCCGCTTCTCCCCTAGAGGCCGCCACATTCTACTTACAAAGCGTGCAGTCGATGTTCGTCTGGCACGTTCATACCTAATGTGAAGCGTTTTGGAGGATTTTTGCAATTGATCCCAAATCTGACTAGTTGTTTGGGCTTGGGTTTTCGTCAAACACATTTTTTAAGGTTTTCCAAATTAGGGAGCGGTAGTGCTACCGTAGCAACCAAGCGGTGTTTAACACGGCGACAGGAAGCTGTAGGACGATATTAAAGGGGCAGGGCTGGTTAATGTGAAGAGTATCACGGTGGGGGTGGGGGGGGGGTTTACTCCGTTATGTTGTGGTCTGGTTTTTTGCGCTTTGACATCAGCAGTTTTCCCTCTTTGTAGTGTACGCAGCTCCGCAGGGTTTGCTCTCGCGCGCCGCCTCCGCCATCTGCTCTGCTCCTCAGCAAGGAAGGCTTGGAGCCTTGCTGGGCACCGGTGACTTTTGGCAGGCGTCCGAGAAAATAATGAGAAAAGTGCAGCCACCCCCTCGTTCCTCCGTTCCCTGGGAGCTGCTCTGATCTCTGGACTGCCGAAACAAAAACATATAGCGATAACATCCACGTAGGAATTATAGGTGGAGAATCTGATTCAGCTACACTTCCTGCCCCAACGGCTGCTTGCAGGGAGGTTTGTACTGTATGTGTGTGGCAGTGTTAATATTAAATCATCAGCAGTCTACTTTGTATCGCTTGGACACTCGCTGAGTTCTTTCAAGTCACATTTTGGCACACGAACAAAGACTTGTCAAATATGACTCCGAATCCAAAGCATCATCGCCTCGTAAGAGTCTTATGAAGGTTTGCAGGCTGTTTAGACTGATTGCCATGGCAACTGCCTGCACCTGAACACAGCTGCATGCTCCTGGCATATCCTCAGATTTTATTATACCTTTATTTCTTTGTTTTAATGCCGACTGGACCAATCCCTGTGCGCTCCTCTCACCTGTCCCCCAGATGGACAGGTTGTTCTGCCTCATAAAAAAACCCAGAATGTTCCCTCAGGACCACAGGGTCCATATAAAAATCCTGAATGATACAACCCTCATGTGACCAGTCCAAGTCACTGATTGTGAATAACAGTGCCATTATTTTTAACAAGGATCGTTCTGGATTAAAGACTAGTTTATGAGGAACTTGGATTTGTGGGAGATTTGCTCTTTTTTTATGGGATAATTGACCTTGGTTTTACATCGCGATCAAAAACAATCCTTTACCTCAGAGTGAAAACAGGACTCAACAAGGGTAACTAATGATTCATGATTGTATATACATAGGTACATAGTCAGCTCATGTTTGGCATCATATAAGGCATCAGATTCGGTCTTGTGGGCTATCGTTTGTCTTTTGTTTTGTTTCGTGTGGTCTTACCCCCCATAAATCTTAGAGTCCAGTGCATCATTTGTGCCCCTGAGTGTACAAATCTTACCTTAACATGACCAGAGCTCAAAGTCAACTGAGACGAAACTGGAGAAACCAAGGGCAGCGCGACGCCAGACCACATACGGCAGAGCAGCGCTGCTCGAATGCCGCGTTCCCGAGTGTGGTTAGGTTTTTATAACTCGTCAATGACAAAAAGAAAAGAACCCAACTATGACTTTCCCGTCCCAGAACGTAAACAGAGACTTGCAAATGTGAGTAGTTTGGTAAAATTTGAGAGCTGTAAACAGGGAGTTTTGGTCTGCGGCGGCTGCTCTACAGCTGTGCTGAACTGTGGCCGCGTCTGCAGCGAGGCTTACCGTTACAGATTTGATCCTCGCCAAAGACAAAATGAAGTCACATCAGAAGTTAATCACATGAGCGAAGGTTCATGTTCAGAGTGGCTACTGTTGCGTTACGCCATGACGTTAAGACCTCTGTGACTCCACATGGTTACCACAACCAGTGGAGTGAAGATAAAAAAAAAAAAGGACTTGGCAAAAGCTTGTCAACAGCTGTTGCTGAGAACGTTAACAAAGCGCTGTGAACTCTCCAGTAACGGAAGCTTGAGAAACTCCGAACCTGTCCGATTGTCTTTAAGCTGCTCTGATGAGATTAGAGGCCCAAAGTCGGGGTGACTTTGCTCTTCAGCCACATGACCTTCCTTCTCATGTGATCGTAAGAAGTGGATTGCCAAGCAGGTGTTGCACCTTGAGCAGTCTACGATGAGGCGTAACAGACTCAATAGATCTGGAACCTTTACAGTTGTTTTTTTTTTTGTATCCTTTGTAGTTAAGGAAAATGCGCTTTTGAAGTGTCAAAGATTTATGTTGCAGAGTTTTTTCGGCCATGTTGCCTTACCTGTCTGGACAAATCCCACAGATGGACTTTCTGGAAAGTTCTGGAGATCATAAACAAAACATTCGGCTCTTGTACGACTGGTCTGACTCTCTCTCTTGACTCTTGGTCAGCTTCACGCCTCCGGGGCAACACTTCATCAGTTTCATTGTTGTGGAATGAGCTGCACCATCCATCAAGAAACAAAAGATGAAGAATGCAGTGAGAGGGCTGCAGGTCAGCGAGGAGCAGATCTGCAGCAGGTTTAGTGGCTGTGTTCCAGAATGCTCTTCTGCCATCCTGGAACACTCCTCTTATACCTACATCTGGTCTAAACCAGCGGGCGACCTGGACTGCTTGTTTTCTTAAAGCAGCCCTTTTTCACTCTGCTCCTCACCCACTACAACTCCCTCTCCCACTTATTCACACACGTCCCAACCGTCCGCACTTATCTCAAGCATGTCTAAGCCCCTCAGGCACCCCCTTTTCTTGGCCCCATGGCCTATCGCAGAGCTCCGGATTGAGTAGCGCGCTGACAAATCAGCCCAGTACATATGCAGGCTTTGAAATGTGTGGAAAAGGAAATCTTGACATTCTTCCTCATCTCAAAGAAACCGTAAAATATAAAAACCCATGAGAGCACAAAGTCCAAAGCGAGGGGGCCGCACTGAAGGGAGACTTTCAGAGATAGCGAGGAACGTAAATGAAGAGCTTGCTGAAAGGAAGAGCTAAGTGAGACCAACGACTCCTGGGCTGACTTTGATTAAATGCAGAGTGCTGTGCTTATTTGAACCATATGTGAGGAAGACGTGGAGCAGAAACATACGGGCATCAGGTCCTACACAACCTCAGTGGCTCGAGCAGCGGCCAGTGCACTTGTCTTTTGGGACTTGAAAGATTGCAGGCACTTGGCGATTTGAGTTTAATGGCGTGTGTGATTTGTTGGCCTTGTGGCTCAGCGGTTGTGTAAATAAACCAGAGCGATAGAGTGATTACAGTGGCGGACCATAACTTTGTGACTTTTTTTTTTTTTTAAATGAGAAAATGGCGTGATAAGATGTGGAAGTGAGCCATCGTCTTTTGGAAGTATTCCCCCTGCTTGTGTGTGTGTGACTTGGAATTCTTAGTGGATAAAGGGTTCAGGCATGGGTGACCTCCGATCTGTGGCCCCTGCGCTTTAGCTGCAAATGTATGGTTTTAAAAGAACCTATAAATCAGTCAGGACAGGACACCTGAAGGGACTACAGGAAAGACCTGCAGATCTCCAGAGGGCAGTTGTTCACTTCAGTCTTTATTTTTAAGTCTTCACGTAATAATTGTCCCTGACATTTCCCAAAACCGGCAAAGTCAAGATCTCCATCTTCTCTGTCAAAACCTTGACTGGGTTTTGACTGATTTGTGGAGGAATCACAGGCTGCACTTAGCATGACATTCTCATTACACGCCTGTAACCTGTTGGTATGTGAACACCACCAAACCTGCAGGAGCCGTGAGTGCGAGGAACTGGGGGCTCTTAAGGGGTCAAATCCTAAACACGCACACATGTGTCTTAATAACTTTGCACAGGTATCTGGTCTCGGTTTTTGCTCTTGTGCTCCACTGTCTGGGTTTTATCATTGAGTCTTTTTTGCTCTCTCTCTCTGTCTCTGTCTCTGTCTCTCTGCCGTGTTCCTGTCCTGGCATCAGTGCAAAAGTGCGTGACGTGTAAAAATAAACGAAGTGAAGGGCAGAAGTGGAAAACTGACCCTTGTAGCAAAATAAATGAATTTAAAAAGAGATTGAAGATAATGGAGCGTAGAACATCCAAAAGTGATTTTATGTATGTTTATGGGCAACTTACAAGGCTAAATCTACCATGTACTCTGCGTGCTGGAAAATCTAGATTGTGGTGAAGGTTTTTACGAGTGCCCGCTCTTCTTGAGTTAATTATGTCTTATGTGGATTTTCTTTTTCTCAATAAAAATGAGGCGGAAACACTTTTCTTTATGTCTTTTTTTTTTTCCAAAGAAACAACTTTTCCTGTTGTTGATATTGTCGTCTTTCCCACAAACACAACTGGCTTCGCTTCTTCCTGTCATCCCCATCCCTGGCTTTGTTCATTGCGTTCAGATCTCATCGCCTAATGACAGGCCAACAATACATCCTCTTTTCCCCCAGCGTGCATGTTTGTAATTGGATTTCAAAGCCCTCCCTGCATAGACCACCGAGTGTCAAGACATTTTTCTCATTGCCATTCGAAACCACGACGCTCTCTCTTGGCGCCCACCAGGGCCAGTGTGGTCTCATTCTCATATTCACTGACCTGACCTCAAAGACTTGCAACAAATAGAGGTATCGAATTCAGAATTGTGCCATGTTATTACCCTCAGCAGTTGTAACATACCCAAGGTCCTGGGAACCAGAATTGAATTCATGGGAACCTGTTTTGCCAACTTGTAAACACTACAATTTCCTTACTTGATTTCCAAAAGTTTTGGAGGCCTCAAACCCAGATGGCATTTTGTTGTAGCCAGGCGTAGTGCAGCATGCTGGATGTCTCACCAGAGATTAAAGCGATCTGCCCACAGGTTTTTCCAGAAAACCTCCACCAAACACAGCTGGCAGCAGATCCCGCTGCTGCTGATGAGGTGGGTCAGCGTTACTGGCAAGGGCAGAGCTGTTGACCACAAACACGCTCCGCCGACACAATGCAGCAATGTGCAAGTCACTGTGGTCGTCCTGACATCTATCTAACATCTGCATCCTGTGGATATCAGATGAAAGTTTCGGCTGATGATTGGCTGAGTTCATCATGTTTTTGTTGGACTGACTCATGTTGATTTCTCAAAGATTCGACTTAGTAAATAATGAACCTGTCAAGCACGCAAATATGAATCCAGTAAAAACATCATGACTTCGTCTAAGACTAGACTAGACTGACAGATGACTGATGCAAAATAGTCGGCAATCACCACTTTTAGCATGTTGCTTATCAGTATTCGTCACATGTTCGTCACACTATGTTATGGAGAGCCAAACATAAAAACAAATGCTACTGATAATTGGATAATACAGAAGACAGCAATGTTACTAAAGCAAGAGCTGTTGCCAACTGCTGATTATTATTATTATTATTACCACAGACCTTCAAACACCATTCTGAGGTTACGTTAGCTCCACCGAATCGAAACTGAAGCTCCAATAAAAGCTCAATTAAAAGACGACGCTCTGGCTCACTGTGCTACATGCAGGGGAGTGTGCGTTTGTTTGGAGAGTGTACAACTCGAGTGATAAATCAACACGTTATTGGCTCACGTGCCACATGTTAACCTTGGAGTTACTTTTGCATTCTCCACAAGCAGCAGAAGATCACTAGGCCTGGCCAAGCCTCTGGTTCTCTGCCAAATGAATCCTCCTCTCTGGAAACCTACACCAGACACTTATTTTCACTCCCGTTCCCTGGTGACAGCTTGACTGCACACCACTAACCTCAGGAGAGAAAGAGGGGAGGAGGTGGAGAGGCATCTGGCTACATCAGTCCCGCGTCTTCTGGCTGTCTGCCTTTTACTCAAAACAGACGTAGGGAGTCGCGCAGAAATTAACTCGGATCTCATTGTGTTTATCTTCCCACTGTCCCAGCTGTGCAGCCTCAGTGTGAAACAAAAACATAGTTAGTCACATTCTCAGTAATGATAAAGTTTGCCTGGCTGTTTTAAATTCAGACCGCTAATCCCACAGCGCATAGTTTCGATTATGGGAGACTCAGACGTGGTCCAAATGTCCATTAGTATAATTAGATCTGATCCAAAACGTGGTAGACCCAAAGAACAACAACTCAATAATATGATGGATCACCATCGATTAGAAACGTAGCGAACATTATTTTTCATTGCACTCAATCTCTTTTTGGAAGACTTTACTTTGATACCTTGTTCTAGGGAATGGAAACATGTTTTAAGATGGGATAAGCAGTATTTTTGCCATTATTGGTCAGTAATCCCATAATAACCTTCCAGCATAAAGTCAATTAAGTTATCTGACCAGGACTTAGTTTTGACAGTAGACAGTAGACTTTGAATAGTCACAGGGCAATTCAGAGGAATTGGTTTACTTACTGCTTACTCTGCAAAGCAACCTCAAATAAACTAAAAGAAAGTCAATAAACATGTGTCAATATTGGTGGAGCCTTTCAGAAAACAGAGTCTAGTTTTTTAATAACCTGGAGTTGCGACTCAACAATGCCAGCTACAGCTTTTGTCAAATCTGTCGCAGCAAATCAGGGACAGATGTAAGGGTGCCTTCTTTCGAGTAGAAGTCTGGAGGACATTATCCACTTCTGAGGCAATATTTTAACAAAATACTGGATGTCACCATCATTTGGTGACATTCGCAGTCACTGAATAATTGATGATGTGGTGGTGTCAGAAAGAGAGCGCCCTTAAAGTCCATTCTACCATATTTTCATTTGTGCTAAATGACAATAAAAGTCAAATACATCACTGCAGATTTCTGGGCTGTCATATTCCGCCCCTCACTGCTGAAAGTACTCAAAGGTCCAGTGTGTGAGAATTAGTGACATCTATTGGTGAGGCTTAAAAGTGCAACAAATGGACGAATCCTCCGCTGACTCCCTCCCTTTCCCAAGTGCTTTAGGAAACTGTGGTGATCTTTGCATACCAGGAAGAATGTAAACGCTCTTTCACAACTCTCTCTCAACACTCTTTCTGCCGTCTTCGTGTTTCAGCATTGGGTATATGAACAGTGTACTTGTCTGTGAAGGCGCTCAGTCATCCATCCAAATCATGGTAGTCTTTGAGTGCTAAAAACAAAGGCAACTGGACTTCTGTAAGGTTCTGTAAGACATTTCACCTCTCATCCAAAAGGCTTCTTTCGTTCTGATTTTGGTGTGGGAGTCCCCAGGTTTTTTTAAACCCTTGGTGGCACCTTGGAGTCCTTGACATAGCCATCATAGGAGTCCTTAAAGGTGGGAATTGGGGTGAAACTGTTTGGGGAGGGCCCTCAAGGCAGCATTGTATGTCGACCTGTTTGAGAAGTCAGATAAAGAGTACAGACTGGCTCAAAGGGCAGAAGATGGATGGATGGAACCCCGGAAAGCAGAGAAATAGAGCTTTGTGCCCGTATACCTGTCATGATAGTGGCCCTCAGGACTTCTGCAGAATGACAAATTTGTGACGTCAGCTTCTTAGTACCATAACTCTTGAAAGTGAAAGTTACCTTGGAAAAAGGGGCAGAAGCACTCAATTAACATTTTTTGACAATTCTACAGCCATAAAATCTAAATAAATCCAGAATTATCGGGACGGTCACAAGGCAGTTGTTGCAAGATACAGTAGCTGCCTCTATAAAGTCCCTTCCTTTAAGTACATATATAAGGCTTACTCTAAGGCCATGAAAATCCAACTTTTTTTTATTTTAACACAATTATACAATTATATGAACACACTCATGGTTAGCATATTCACTTTCTGCCAATAAACCCTGGTAAACGTTTCACAACTGGACGTTTAAAAGTTTACATTTGTGGTTTCTATCAATGTTGCTCGATACAAACAGTCCCCTTTGCTTATCAATAGTGCTGTGTTAGCAGCATCGTTTTCACCAGGTCACAACTCTGCTTCCTGTCTAGCCTTGAGTGACAGGTCCTCTGTTTTGGCTCTGGGCCCCCAAACTTACCCCAATACCATATCCACCTCTGCCTGCACTGCCAGACTTCAGTCGAGCATTACTCTGTGCAGGGTTTACCAGCCTCTAAGTATCCTCTGGTCAGCTCAAATGTGTTTGCTTTGGATGTGGTCAAGTTGTAATTAGAATTGAATTGAATAAAGTATTGGTTTGTGATTCCCCCACACAAAGACTCTCTCTGTGACTGGACAACCTGTTGCCTGTTGGTCTGTGTGGGAGGAAAAACATTGTCTTTAATTTTCTAAATATACAGTACGTCAGCAGCAAATTCAATGTAAAGGTTTTCTGTTTTTGTTTTTTTCGAAATGGCAGACAGTAGCCTATAAATAAAATCCTATTATCCTATCTGGAGCCATTTGCTTCTCTTAAAAGTAAAAAAATATATATATAGAGGAAAGCTTTTCAGAATGTTTGGAAATAAAGCCAAGCTGTAAATGTCACTCTGTGGAAGAGAGCGATGTAAAAGCATAACACTCTAATGTCAAGCTCTTATGTTTTTGGCAGGTGGTTTAGTGCTTTTTGCAGTTACCGTAATTGATTTTCTTTTTGTGTGCAGTAGCTAATGGGTACAGTCCCTTTTTCAGTTTTTACATTAGGCATGCAAGCATATGAAAATGTCACCATTATCCTGACCAAAATAATTGTGATTCATGATATAACTGTGAAAATATGCTTTTGAAATCTTGAAGTAACTCGAAAATGCCCTCAAGGCATTTTGTCCAACAAATTCTCATTTTAAAGAGACTAAACAAGATTATTATATATCATGAGCTCCTGGAATGAGGGTAACATTGTAGCTCCTGAAAATAAATCATTAGGATTGTATGTTGGTAAGCCAGACAGCATTTTAGATCAATGATTTGTACCACAATAATGAGTTTTCATCAAAGTTGATTCATGTTTCTGACCTAGTGATGTCTGTTTTTTCTAGGTATCAAATCCACACTGGCCTTCAGCACTCCATCATCCGACCTACCCAGCCCAACTGCCTGCCCCTGGAAAATACCACGCTGCCCCAGAAGCTCAGAGAAGCAGGGTACTCCACTCACATGGTGGGCAAGTGGCACCTGGGCTTCTACAAACGTGGTTGTCTCCCCACCCAGCGTGGTTTTGACAGCTTCTTCGGCTCCCTGCTCGGCAGCGGAGACTACTACAGTCACTACAAATGTGAAGCGCCCGGTATGTGCGGTTACGATTTGTACGAAGGGGAGGAAGCAGCTTGGGAACAGGACCGCGGCTTGTACTCTACTGTGATGTTTACTCGAAAGGCTATCGGTATTTTAGCCAATCACAACCCTCGCAAACAACCTTTGTTCCTCTACTTAGCCTATCAGGCTGTTCATTCCCCGCTGCAGGTTCCTGCCCACTACCTCGAGCGCTACAAGGCCATCCCAAACTTGAATCGCCGTAAATATGCCGCCATGGTGACTTGCCTCGATGAAGCTATCCACAACCTCACGGTAGCGCTCAAGCGCTATGGTTATTATGACAACACAATTATAGTGTACTCTTCAGACAACGGAGGCCAGCCATCAGCTGGTGGAAGCAACTGGCCCCTCAGAGGGAGTAAAGCCACCTACTGGGAGGGGGGTATCAGGGCTGTGGGCTTTGTTCACAGCCCCCTGTTGGTGAACAAAGGGACAAAATGCCGATCTCTGGTCCACATCACGGACTGGTTCCCTACTCTGTTGACTCTGGGTGAGGGGACAATAGACGAAGATCTAAATCTGGATGGGTACGATGTGTGGGAGGCTATCAGCGAAGGCCGCCAGTCGCCTCGACAGGACATTCTACATAACATTGACCCAATTTACATCAGAGCCAAAAACGGTTCATGGAAGGCTGGGTACGGCATATGGAACACAGCCATCCAGGCTGCGATCCGTGTGGGCCACTGGAAGCTCCTGACAGGTGTTCCTGGGTACAGTGACTGGGTGCCACCTCAGACCTTCTCCAGCCAGCGGCTAACCAACCGCTGGCATAATGAGCGCGTGCGTTGGGACCGAGGTAAATCCCTCTGGCTCTTCAACATCACAGCCGACCCTTACGAGAGAGTGGACTTGTCTCTGCGCTACCCACACGTGGTGAAGAAGATGCTAATGCGGCTAGCGCAGTACAATAAGACCGCAGTGCCGGTGCGCTACCCAGCCAAAGACCTCCGTTCTAACCCTCAGTATAATGGGGGCGTTTGGGGACCCTGGTTCAAGGATGAGAGGGACAAGCAAGGGGAGGAAGAGAGAGACAATCATTTGTTCTCCAGCCATCTTGGAAAAAGAAGGTGGAAAAAGAAATCAAAGAGCAGAAAGCTGAAAAGGAGGGTAGATGGCTAGCTTGCCCCATTTGTGAAAGACTTAAGCTGCCTTTTCTCAGGGATTGACACTTCCTGTTTCAGGATTGTCCTCGTTATAGGCTATAGAACTCATGTTCGTTTTAACTTGACTCCAGTTAATACTGTATGAAAAATCAAAGCAGATGGAGCTTATGAAATGCCTCAACAGAATAAGGAAAGGATCCACTCGTTCAAACACTACTGTCATGCCCAGACACAGCTAAAACCTCATGTTAATGTTCGGGGCATTTAAAGAATGTTTATTTTTCTAGATTGTGTTGCATGCTTGAACTGTTGTCACCTTTTTGAATTGCTCTGTATACTCATGTGTCACTTAGCGTAGCATATCGATATTCATAGACAGTTGCCATAAATTATGGTGACAGGAATATATATATATAAAAAAAAAAAAATCATGATTCTATAATGTTATTGATTGCAGCGATGCGGTCTTGTGGAAACAGATGTAGGATTTATGTGACGTGTGAGTTGATGTGTGTTGGTTTTATAAGCACAGTCTGTCTGAACTCAAAAATAATAGATTTGGTTCTCTCTTTTTGATGACGTCTGGTCCGGCACCAGGCCAACCTGAATGTAAGACAAACTTAACAAAAAATAAAAGCTCCAGACACAAAGCTCTTTGTCTCCTGCTATCGTTCAAGCTCTGTCTGGTTTGCATTTTATTCCAGCGCGATCGCTTTTATCCCAGTGACAGT
Source organism: Solea senegalensis (assembly GCF_019176455.1). Lineage (NCBI taxonomy): Eukaryota > Metazoa > Chordata > Actinopteri > Pleuronectiformes > Soleidae > Solea > Solea senegalensis. Next base: position 6,950,182 of record NC_058023.1, on the reverse strand, counting down.
AAGTACTCGTGTAACTGGAAATGATTTACCATTTCTCGCCTTTCTATAAGCTGAGGTATGGCCACAAAGAACATACACTCATGGAAAATATTATATAAAGTGGTATCCCGCCAGTAATAAAGACATAATTGCTTTCCTCACAGTCCTCATCAGTGTTGATGTTCTGTAGCGGTCGCGGAAAATTTGGAAAACCAAGCATTTACCCCACCGTCAGCTTAATATTTTGCAACCTCACTTGAAATATGAATATTAAATGTTTTGGTATTTAATTACGGGTGGTGGGACCAGTGAAGTTGTCCAGGTCCGCTCTGGTGAGTTGGTCCATGCAGCTGTTCTTAGGTCTTCACCTCAAGTTGGACAGCTTCAGTCGACTTGTGTTTGCTAATTGACGGAATAGTATTACATTAGTATTTGAAAATGACCAGAGAGGCAGAAATCGATTCCCGACAGCAGTGCAGGCTCCACAGCTGCAGACACCACGGCAGATCGCGGAGACAACAATATCCTTGACAGCGGCAAAGCCATTATGGAGAAAGCAGACAAAGTACCACTTTCCCCTTTTCAAGACGTCAAACCTAATGGCGGTGCCGTGGTTAGAACTTCCTTCAGGTTAATTTCAGACCCTGTTTATACCTGGTTTTAACATCTATCCTGAGTGATCTGGTCTGGTGTACATTGCACTAAAGTACAAATCCATCCTGATACGCCCTCAGGTCTGAACACAAAACCACATTCGAAGGTGGGTTGAGGACGCATGAACCGCAGTCTGTCCTCCTCGGCTGGGGTCCTCTGATGCCCTGATGTATCTGTAGCCACCAAAATATAAACAGTAATTTGTTTTTCTAATGGTTAGAAATCTTAATTTAATGAAAACTATTAGGTGGGGTGAGGTTTTCACTTGCCACAGTTTACATCACGAGGCATCTGTTTTTAGTTTTCAGCTGAAATCTCCTCCCAAAACAGACTACTTCTATTGCTGTTGTGAGTATTGTTTGATATATATAGAGTAGATCATTCATAAATCATGTTAATTAGTGTCTAGTCTCAGAATATGGGCAGACTCTACAAGGATATGAGGGAAACCAAACACATGTAAACATCAGAAACAAGCTATGTCACAGGACTGCGGGTAATCACATAAATGTCGCAACGGATTACGCAATAAACGGCCGACTCTATTTTGGTTTTGATTATTCGGTTAAAATGAGTTTCACAAAGATATGCTTGTATTCTTCCCGTCATGGTTAGTATGATAAACTGAATCAGATAAAAGTTGATGTTTTGGCAGGTGATAGGCATATTTTTACATTTGTGTTTTCTTTTTTTACAATTAGTTTTCATTCGGTTCTGGATCCCGGCCCATTAGAAAAATGTTCTTTGTGTGTCTGTTGCTTGGCATTTATGTAAATAGTTCCTAAACTCAGCGACATGAACTGTTCATTACGTTTGGTAGTAAACGGTTTGTTGTACTTTACAGGACAATTAGATCTTTTAATGACACTAAATGACTGCTAAACGTCCCCTAGACCAAAAAGATTTATTGCTGCCTATAAACGGAGCCCTTTCTGTTTTGCTGGGATTTGACTCTGTAGCTTGTCTATTTGTCTTTGTAATTGGCCTAAGCAGCTTGAAATTTGCTGTGCACATAAGGAACAATTGGAGCCCCAGAGAGAGTGGCTTTCCTGTGAACTAGGCTGTCAGGCTTCACCACCGCATAGTCACGCTAACTTTGATCCCCTCTGCCTCAGAACCCAAACCCAGAGCCAAGTTATGACTCAACTTTCACGGTGACATTTGTAGCTTTCACTGATACGAAGATGGGTGTTTCCACCCCGAGCCGCTGTAATGCCTCCTAAAGACTGTGAGACCTCGGCAACGTTGAGAGTTCATTACAAATCACAGTGGGGCTACATGGATCTAATAAACGCGGCTAAGACCCCAAGTATGATGCGGACACCTTCTGAATCATGGTCCATGACGCAAGTCATCACTCAAGTCATCATCTCCAAAGCAACTTTGCTAAGTAAGACCATGGGTCTCAAACTGTGGTACACAAGCTTCCTCTGGTGGTACTTTCTGATTGGGAATAAATCTGCCTCCTTGCTGGGTGGATTTTTACACCCCTCCCAAAAGGTTCATACTGTCTTCTTGCCATGTTTTGGACCACTTCCTGTGGTCCTCTGAGGAGGACAGCACCCCCTGCTGTCTTTGCAAACCTGTACAAAACAGGAAGCAAGACACGTCACATGTTAACGTCACGTGACCCTTCAGAGGAAGACCACAGGAAGTGATCGGAACATGTCATGGTAAGCAAAACCATGACTAAACAAAACTTAAGCTAGCTAAGCTAACAGTATTTACACCACTGTGTTTTAACATGGTGTTGCTATGAGAGCTCACTGTTTTTCTCAGGTGGTACTTGGTATGAAATGTTTGAGAACCACATACGAAGCAAGTCAGCGACGTCATCATCCACCCATGTACTGTAGGTTTGCAATGCCATCAGCTATGACATGAAGATTCGTTTTGCGTGCTAAGAAGATGAGGATGTACTGGATCCCACATACAGGCTTTGAGATGGTGTCAGAAAACATTCCTAAGCTACCTTTCGCCTCAACAACATGACACCAGTCATTCACAGTGTGAATTAGCAGCATTAGGAACATTTTGGACTCCAAAGAATTGGCTGCGTCATCTTTCGCCTGGAACAGTGGTGTAGTGCAGGTGAGGTCTTCTAGGGTTAAGGAGTGGTTTTCGTCAGCTCCCTCGCAGGACTTGTGCCCACAGACCGTATTGTACCCATGGGAACCAGAATTCACCCGGGTAAGCTCGGCTTTACTGTAGCATTTCCCCACGTATAACATAAGGGACGACTGAGAATTATAGAAGATCGGATTCTTATTTTACTGCGTCGGCCTGAATTTCCTCTCCCACGAGCCGTCGGAACAGTTAAACCCTGGTTTCTCTGGGGAGTCACATTTGCTTTCAGTTATGGGCACTCACATCCCTCTTATGGGAAAAAAAACCAAAGGCATTTCACCCCCCCCCCGTGTAACTGAGCTGTAAAGCAATACATCAAGCTCCCTCACTCTGTCGCCTCACATTGAGAGTGCCCATTAGTGCTCATTGGGAACGATAGGAGAAAATAAACCTGATCGATGGCAGAGCCAGACGCCTTTGATCAATGTGAAGGGCGGGGATACCACTTTTTGCTGGACTCAGCTGTGGCACCGCACGTGAAATGTAAAGTTCTTGCAGGATCACGGTGCAAAAACCGGCCAAATTTGTGCACAGCCAACTGGAAAGAGCTGCCGGTGCCGGAGCCAAGAGCTACGTCCCGAAACACCATGACTCAACGAGAGCCGGGCTCTTACATTATTTGTCTCCCCAAAAAAAAAAAAAATGATGTGATGAAAAATAAGAATAATATCAAACAGCTGTGTCCAAAACAATCAAATCGATAACACAGCAGCCACGAGGGATCCCGTGAACAACCGTCCCAAAAGTGTCTTAACACATTTAATGCTTGAAATGCATCCCTTTGTGGGATTACAGCGCGCGAGGCTCTGCTCTGCTCTCCAGCAACTTGGCAGAAGTGTGACATTCCATTTGTGAGAGGTAGTTCAGTTTTTCCCTTTCTCTTTTTTTTTTGTTTTTTTTTGTTGTTTAAGATGATGTACCAGCATGTGAAACAGCTGCTGTCATGTTTCAGTGACATCATAGGAAGTCCTTGCCTAGGAAGTGGCTGGAGGAGTTACAGCGCTGATGCATCCTTTTTCCTGTGTGACTCACAGTCGCGCACAGTGCTACCAGTGCTACCAGTGCTAGTGCTGGAAAAGTACAGTCTTCTCCTGCAATAACGATGTGATTGTTGTTTATTAAACTCCATAAGACGAGTTGAAGTGAGGTTTAGAGAGGACAGAGGAGTGGATTAGCTTGACGGACAGTCTCACTTGGCTGTTGCTCTTTCTCCAGGAATGGGGATTTCCTGCAATGAGCAATTTCATTCATGCATAACTGGAACTTATCTTGGCCACCTTCAGCAACAACTTCTACCACTCCCACTTTATCCACATTATGACGTATCGCCCTGTTTTCCCTCTTCCCGGCGACCACGCCCTTTATAGCTTTATATTTCTTTCTCATCCTCATTAATCCTTGTACACACTTGGCCGAGTTCACTCACTCATCTCCTCGCCGTTGCAGCCGCTCAGACGTTCTCCATTTTCTCTTAATTCCTGCCATTCTTCTTCTTTATTTGCACTCCTTTCATCCTGTTTCTCTTCCCTCTCTGTATGTGTGTGTTTGCGCCACAGGTTTTGCTCAAGTCCAGACCTGTAGGGGGGGTTTTGGGTTCCTGCGCCAGCTGTGTTGCGAGTGATTCCTGCATCCGTATCTTAGTGGTGCTCTGCTGCCGTCCATCACGCCTCCTTTTTGATCTCTCCTGCAAAGGGTTTTGAGTTTTCGCTCCTCCAACGCTGTCAATCAGTCGGCTGCAGAGGGGAAGGTCCTGTGGTGCAGTTAAATCCTGACGCCGCGTGCCCTGTCCACACCTCTAATGCTGTGTTCACACCGAACCATCAGCCAGCGCACTGTTGCACTCCCCTGTTGTGGAAACGACCGCAGAGAGAAGAAACCGTCGTCTTGTGTGGTTTCACGAACACACCCCGCTGAGCCGGACACAACTTGGCGAGTTTCAAACTTTAAATTCTGGAGCTCCGTGTGGATGAGAGCCGCTTCCAGCGATACTTTCGCCGCCCAGCTGTGACCGGCTCTGCGTGGTGCAAGACGACGGTTTCTCTCTCTGCTGACGTTTTCAACACACAAAAATAAGCCCGGCCGCTGGCAGGTACGTGACATCGTTCGGAGAATCTTAACGCTGATTGGCCATCGTGTCGACGCGTCCATGTAAATTTTCCGCAAAAGTTGAAAAGAGCGATTTCATCGCGTCTTTTGCGCAGTAGTTGACTAGGCGTCCAGAATACAGACATGAAGCTGCTTGGGAAATGATTTCACTATAACGTAGACCAGTGGTTAGCAATTGGTGGCCCGCCAGCATCAGCATCTGGCCCGGCAAATCTGATTTGCTTATCTTCGAGTTCAAAAGCTTTTATTCTGGAAAAAATATGATCTCATTCAAATAGATTCTCTTGCTAGAATGGACAGTTAGCCCACACTAAATGTTTGTTTGTTTGTTTGAAGAATAAAAATTAAAAAAACACTGCTGTTGTCATGGTAACAGCCAGGTTTGGGGGATTAAATGTCCATAAAATAGCTCTTATCATATGTTAGGCTCAAAAAAGAAGCAGTAATTCTTCAAATTGAAAGGATGCACGACGATTACTAACAGTACGAGTACGTATCTCACACGCCTTTGTCTTCGTAACAAGCTGGTGATTAAAGACATCGTCCACATTATTGTTAGTTTAAGGCAACAAATGTGGCTTTCTGTTTCTGACTGAAGACATGATGAAGACATGATGAAGACACCATATTTTGGCCCTTACTTACTTACTTGCTGATCACTGACATGGAAATTTTCATGTCACCCGAAATAAAAAAGCATGTCTGAGCATCTTTGTATGAATCTGACTCTGACTCACTGAGTGCACAGGGAACGTCCACTGTTGTGTCTCGCCTCATCTTCTCTCCCTGTTCCTCAAACAACATACAATCACGTCTTTGTTTGATTAGTGTTTATACGATGAGCACGCGGGCAGAAATGTGAGCTCACGCACCACCTGCTGAACGCATGATGTCAGTACTTATTTAAAATGACTTCCATCTTTAATCTGTCTTTACAGACTCATCTGTTCCTCATCTGTCCGTCATCAGAGCTTTTGTCTGTCTATTCTACTGTTGAGATGTTTCTGCCTAACGCTGTGTTTGATATGTGTCCAGGACGCAGACATGCGGGATCATTTTAGCATGGTGCAATTTGTGTTTTAAAGCCTTTGCACATCAACGGTGATGCAAATAAAAAGCATGACATTACATCCAAGTACATCCAGCTATAATAACCAATAATAATAACATATCGTTGTACTAAGTCGGGTTAGCCACTGTAGCCACTCTATAACAACACTCTATATAGTATATACTGTATATAGTATGCAAAAACGGGGTAGCATCACGTCTACCGTTCAAAATTTGATCTTTGATCTTTGATCTGAAATTTGAATTTGAAAAAGTAGAAGCTTGGAATTCCAAGGTCAGGGTTTCAGGTGGCATTGCCGTGTAAGGAAGTTGCAAATTCCGAGTTCCAACTGCAAATGGAATGCCCCACGTGTCCTGAGTTGCTTCCGTTTGGTATACACTTCTACCGCGACATGTTTTTGTTGCGGTACTTTTTTTAGCCCCCGCTCTTAGCCGATGCTAATATGGGACGCCGACGGACTGCCGATCGCTGGTGGGTCAGAGAGTGTGGTCACTGTAAGAGTCATGAGAGCGGCGTCCGACACCGAACTGCAGATCAGTGAAAAAGACTTGAACAAAATCCTGAAAACATGTGTTAATCTCCAACATTTAGCAAAGAAATGTCTAAGCGACCGCAGACTCTCTGAGTGCTGTGCTCTAATGTCATTTATAATATAATATATATAACTGTGGCTTTATAAACACAACAGATATCAGGTGAACTGCATTTCCTTCAACACAGTAATGCAGTTTTATCAGTGTCATAAATTACGTCATCATCATTATCATTTTCATGCAAACCCCAACCCGTCTTCACCCACTCACCAAGAGGATGACGTAGTGAAATTAAAGCTTATAGGTGATCAGTATCAATGGTGTTGTTTTTCTCTCGCCATGACACTGTGGAATCAGTTTTCACACAATAATGGCAGAAGTTTCAAGAGAAAAAATGGATACATCCTGAAAAATAGGAGCCGCGATATTGACGTAAAAGCAAAGAAAAGTGAAATACGCGAGTCAGATGTTGAAGAAAAAAAGCACAGACATAATAATCAGCCAAAGGTCAAAAGTTCAAATGTTTCTGAACATGTTACCACATGAAGAAAACCACACGAGTTTCTCACCAATTGTTGAATAAATACATGAATTAGAAGCTAATAACTTAGTGAAGACAGAAATAACTTTCCCTACTCGATAACCCGCTTCAGTAAATAAACCAGATTGTAACGGCTATTCAGATCCGCATGTTTTTTTTCGACTGTTACGAAACGGCGTCGATCAATCACGCTCCACCGACTCGACCCGTGGTTTGAATCAGGCTGAGGAGGAGGTGAAGGTCCAGCTGTGGTACGTCAACTCCAACTGGATGTGACACGTGGGCCTCTGATTAACTGGAGTGAGGACGGGGGAGGACGGGGGAGGACGGTCGGGGTTTCTTTTCGTTCCCAAACAGCTGATTGTGTCTTAAAACGTCTGTGATGTGGCGTTTCCTTCATTGAGCTTCAGTGTGTGAGTTTTCACTGATTTTTTTGGTGTTGCAGAGCTTTTAAGCCTCTTTTAGCCTCTTTTAGCTTCATGTTTTGATCTTACACATCCTTACCGAGGTTATTATAGTGAAGGTGAATAGTTAACGGAAATAACGAAAGCTAAATTTGATTAAAAAAAAAAAAACACTTAAGTGAAATTAAAAAAAAGCTAGAGTTAAAAATAAAATGATAGCTAAAATTGTAGCGTTAAGTTTTGGTCTTTGCAAAATCTTTATACAAAAATAATACCTTTACCTTTTGGGTTTAATGCGTTAAGTAAATAGTAAAAAGTGTAATAAGTGAGTCCGATTCCATTATTTGGCTGACGCTTTTATCCAAAGTGACTTACAGTAAGTGCGTTTCACAACATTTGGATACAAACAGATTAGAAATAAACCCAAACACAAAATATAAAGATATAAAATACAGTCAAAGGTTGCTGAACAGGTTACCATGCAAATTATCTCCATAACCAGTTAGATTATTGGCACATCTAAAAGCCGCCTGTTATTAGACCTCAGAGCTCGGGAACAAACTCATTTTAAACTAAATAAAATAAAAACTAAAGACTTTTTTCACACAGGAAGTCATTCTGTGAACTTTCAACGATGAAAAGGGGGGAAAAAAACCCAACACAGAGACGATATGAAGTATGACAAACAGGAGGAGAAATGACATGGCGGCCCACCAGAGAGGAGCTTCACTGTAAGTGTGTGTGAGAGGGGGATGATTCGTCCCATCTGGCGTCATGGCGTCCCGCTCAGCTGTTCACTGTACTGGCAGAGACCCACGGTCTCCTGCTGCAGAGACCTCCTCCGTCCTCGTCTCTGCCAGGAATGGAGAGAGGAGGGGAAAAAAAAAAAAAGAACGCTGGAGCAGACTTTCAAGCTCTCCACCTGTCACATGACAGGGTGTGGGAAGGAAATCAGAAGCAATGGAAGGTTGGACAACGCTGGACGTCGACACTTTCATGATGTCATGAGGACGACCTTTCCATTTATCCCTCTGTAGAGGAAGGTGATAAACATGTGTGTGTGTGTGTGTGTGTGTGTGTGTGGGAGGACAGCAAATATTTGATTTATGACTAAAATACCATTTCATTTTAGTTTACTTTTAGTCGAATTAACCTACAGTAGATTTAAATCTAATGAGTTTGTTTGTATTATTTAAATGTTTCTCTATCATCCTATCCATTCTTATGTTATTATTAACCCTTAGTGCTCTTTTTTGTCTTCTTAGGTGTTGTTGAGTCAAAGTTATGATTCATTTTAAATTGTTGTAGCGTTGTTTTTAAACTTTTCCTATCAAATTTTCTTTCTTAATTGTACTTTTTTCTGAGTATTAGGGCCACATGCACAGCATGAATTCTGAGATTAAATGCTGTTTTATTTTTTTGACTTTCTTGGAAAATATCTTTTTACATGAGGCCTAATACTCTTCCGTAGTTTATATGGTTGTTGGAAATGAAAAGAAATATATCATTTCATCCGATTGCATATACCAGACATTGACGTCCAGTTTTTATGTCACTACATTGCGTCCTTTTTATTTACTTGATGTCTCGTTTTGATCGGTTAGTGTCAAGAGAAACGTACAAAATCTGGTCTGTAAAAATGTAAATACAAATCAGCAGCAGCATTTAAGCTGTTACTTGGAGACTTCTGCTTTAAGAGCACAGATGTAGCTTTAAAGGTGTAAAATTGGACCGATAGCAGGAGATACTCAAGGTTGCGATATGTGCATCAGTATCATGAAAAAGTGACATGTGAATAAAAAACTGGTTAGTTGGATATGAGGGGGAAAAAAACTCCCATGTCGTCTTCAGATTTCCACTGTAAAAGGCTCTTGAGATAATCCCACATGTATAGTTTGAAGCAGAGATTCCAGACAATGACCTAAAGTGACCTGTTCATAATCAGAAGCCGTATTACAAGCAGAGCATCGTTCAGAACCAATTATCCTCCCGCACCTGTAACTGAAAACACATGGCGGTGGCTGTGCATCAAGGGGAAGAGTGGGTCGTTGGAGGGCCGGTGGTTTGATCCCCTGCTCCTCCAGTCTGCTTATTTAAACGTCTTTGGGAAAAAAATCGGAAAAGTTTCTTCTGGCAGTTGCAACGTGTGTGTGTGTGTGTGTGTGTGTACCTGGTATTCCTTATGTTGTGGGGACCTAAATCTGTTTACACAGTCACATTATGAGGACATAAATCCAGTCCCCATAACATAAATGACTACAATTTAACGTGAAGACATGTTGTAAAGTTAGGCTGAGGTCAGGGTCATGGTTGTGTGTGTGTGTGTGTGTGTGTGTGTGTGTGTGTGTGTGTGTGTGTGTACCTTACCTAAGACTTATAGTCTTTTTTGAAAGCATTTTTATTGTGGACAACCATCACTTTTTTGGTCTTTACATGTGTCAAACCGTAGCTGTTTCTTATATAACGAGGCTTTCAGGCCTCCTGGGCCTTCACTCTGACCTTCTCTCTCCGAGCCGCTCCCTCCGCCAGATGGGAACGCTGGATCTTCTCTTCATATGAACTCCACATGCTGTTGTTAACTCACGCCAACACACAGGAAGGGGGGTGCTGTATATGTTACATTATATATCTAACTTCACTGTGTTGTGAATAACTGTGTGTATCCGTAGACCACCTGTGATCATGACTGGACATTCATTTTCAAGGGATAGCTCAACCACACCAAATCCCATTGAGAAAATCATCATTTTTACCTGGCAGGGACTCAGGAGCTGCTGGTGTGCCGCCGCCTCGTTTGTTACGTTTGTGCCACTCAGGAGAGTCCGAGCAAAGGTTTTCAATCACCAAAAGTCACAGAATTACACATTTAGAGTTGATAATGGAGGCAGGAGTGGTTTAACAAACGCTGTGTGCTGTGGTGTAAAATCGCCGTTTTTCTCTATGGGATTTGGTGCAGCTGAGTACACGGTTTACAGAGCGACACTAACTTCAGTTTCCAGGCAGAGAAAGGGGCCATGTTTTTTCACCATTGAAAAACCATGAGTAAAGGACATGAAAGATATTTTATTCATTATTTTTCTGTTTTTATTTGCTGCTATATACACGTTTTATTTAATTATTTTGCTTATTTTCATACATATACATCATGTTATGACCATCGTTGTAAGTGTAAGTTCATATGATCTTTTTGAAAAAAATAAATAGCTTTTAAAGAGCAAACTGAAACCTATTGAAAGTGTGCATCGATCCTCTGCCATGGCCAGATGTTCTGAACCTACTGTGCTGCAACAGCGCCCCCGTCCTGTCATTTGCTGTCTCTCCACTCACACTCACAACATCTGGACAACTGAGATTCACTCATTTAAATCATAAACTTCAGATTAAGTTTACTTGCACACTGGTTTACATTGATTCACCACAGCAAACATCACTGTGTGGGTCATGATTGCAGATTATTTGTATTTAATTTGTATTGAAAGTTCATTTAAAGATGAACTAACTTGTGTCTATATAACTGATAATATCGATTTAATATGAATAATTTATGGTTAATTTAAAATAGTTAATTCAAAGATACTTAAAACTGATGAAAATGTTGTAAAAACAGCCTTAAACTGATGAGGCCACGTCATTTTGAAATGTAACAGCTGCGTGGGTGAGATTTCACAACAGTGAATAAATGACTGTTATTGCTTTGCACGACTTGAGCTGTAGACTCAGTCTGCAGCTCAACTCCAAGGCAAACATAATCTGTGAAATAATCTGACTTCTTGTTCTGAGAGGAAAATAAATAGGGTGTCTGATCACTAGAGGGCAGCAGAGGGCGGGAGGCTCCCCAGATTTAGCAGGAGCACCTTCTTCTCAGTCTAAAAATAACTCATCGCCATGGTGATGGTTCTGATGGAGGTTGATACAGACAGCACACACACTCTCACTCACTCACTCACACACACACTTCACTTTACACCACTTCCTCACTGGTGGATTAGATGAGATTACAGGCTAAATGGGGATTAATGGTGATCCAGCATAACCTGATCAGGCTCCTTTTGTCGTTCTGAACCAGTTCTGTGACACAAAGTGTTGGAATTTTCCCCTTAAATCTGTGTTGACGTTGTGTGTATATACTATGATATAATTACTTTGATAAGTAATAGCTTCCTATTAAGGAGCTTACTGTTCATGTCTGACCCATTTTTATTAAAGCAGTCTGTGACATTTTCACTCCTTATATTAAATAATAATAATAAAAAAACTAATAACTGCAAAGAAAGTTGAGTTTAACAACAACAAACATTAAAAACACACTTGTTTCAGTGCATGAAGAAAAACAACAGGAGAAAATGTTTCAAATAAAAAGTTGTTTACTGGAGTCGACATGAGACAGGGGTCGGAGGTCACAGCAGGTCTTACTTCCTCTCTCTCTGGAGATCAACAGAGGAAGGAAGAGGTTTGGCACCAATAGCTTAATCTTTGGCCGCTAGATGGCGCCCGTATGCAGATTGTCCAGGTAGAGAGCGGTCGGAGGAAATTGAACTTCATAAAGCTGCACACCGCACAGCAGGCATAAAACCGGATGATGATGAGGATTTCACTTCCAAAATAAAATAAATAAAACATTTCAGGTTGAATGTTTTTATTAATTGAAAATATCCCAAGGTAGAAATAAGATTTGCTTTCAAAGTAAAGATCTTGAAATCACCCACAGTTGGAGATGATGTGGCAGTTGTCAGTTGTCGTTCAACTTGAAGGTTGTCGGTTCGATTCCCTCCTCCAAAAGCTGGGTACGAATTATGAATGAAGGTTGTAAAATTGTACATCTGTGGTGGTTGTTAAAATATAACCAACAAAACTACATTATTTTACATATTATTATTTTAAATGAGAGTATAATTCACATATGTTATTGAAAATACACGTGAAATGCACACATATATTATTTTGAAATCCGGGCACCGGATATGCAACATTACATGTGAAATCCGCTTTGACGGCAATCAACTAATCCAAGTGTCAGTGAGGAGACAAACACAACAGCAGGTCGCGACGTGTGTGACAACTGCAGGACAAGCCGGACTGAGAGCGCAGGTTCTGGGAGGAGCGAAGCCGAGCTGTCACCGCTGTCATCCAGGGAGTCACTTTCCAGGAACATTCCCCGAGTTTTGCCTTTTTTTCATCTAATTTCCCCCCTCCCTTTGCGGAAGACGACAAGTGCCACTTTGGGACACGCACGCACACACATACACAGAAAGGACGGGGATTTGTGGAGAGTAATCAGTGAAAATAAAGAGCAGGTGAGGCGTTCACGTTCCAGAGTTGCTGCGTTCACGTCCCGGAGTCTAACACCTTAACATGGCTTCAACGACCTGCACCAGGTTTACTGATGAGTACCAACTCTACGAGGAGCTCGGAAAGTAAGTCATTTTTTATTTTTGTTTAAATATTTTATTGTAAATGTTGTGAAATTGCAACGTGTTTGTACTATTTGCGGACGCCTACCTGTTCCTGCCGGGATTCTCAGACAGCACGCACGTCGTGAAGAATCCCATTCAAAAATCCTACCACGTATTTGTGTCTTATTCATAAATGTGTGATAACAGAGCAGCGCTCAAACAGACTTTTTAACCTGTAATTCATGTTTAAAACTTTTCTCTCATTGTTATCTCTACTATTTGATTCACCCTTTGTTACTGGTTAACGCCCACTTGTGTTTTAAAGGAAGGGTGTTTTTATCACGGTCTGGTGTGGCAGTTTTTTTAAAAGTTCAAATTGCACTACAAAGCGCCACTTCAGTGCACTGGAGTGCATGCGGAATTATCAAGCGGTCAACTGTCATGTTTCTCCGCTTTTAAACTACGCTGCACAGTGCATGTACATCTGGAGTAGAAGCAAGACAAGTAAAAACAAGCAGAAATTTGGCTGGAATTTCGTTTGAAGTGCAGGACAGGTTAACCTGTCACCCCTGCACTGAAGGAAGCTGGGTTTAAAATGTATAAAAATCATATTAAATGTGTCTTATCATCTTGGTGACTGTATGTACTGGATTTAAAGTATATATATATATATATATATATATATATATATATATATATATATATATATATATATATATATATATATATATATATATATATATATATATAGTCATTGGTTTGCACAAGTTTCCGCCCCTGTAGTGGATAAGCATCGACATTCCTCAGTGGCTCAGGCACAGAGTGGTGACCTCACATTTACTGTGCTTCCTCTTGAGTGTGTGTTCTTGTATTTTCTCCACGGTTCCATGTGTTGACATAGATATAGAGAGATGTGGAAGTAGATGGACATGTTTCAGTGGAGTGGACAGTGTGAAGTGTCCGCAGCCTGAGCATTTTTTTTTAGACTTTTAAGGTCACAGGCCAAAGGCACCCCAGGGGGCCCCTGCATCAAACTAAACTGAAGTGGCGTTCAGCAGCGCAGTCTCTGTTTTAAAAACCCTCTGTTTTGGAGGGTTTATTTGCAGAAATTGAACATACATACCTCAAAGGTGTTTGTAAAAGGTTGTGTAATAGCTTTAAAATAAAAAGTGCTTTGTTTATGTAGCCTTAGTTTGCACTGAAGGCAAGGGCAAGTTTGTTGTCATTTTTCTACAACAACTCAAACAAAGAAAGAAAGAAAAGCAGAGCGGTTTTTTTTTTCGGGTGTGAAGTGAAAGCTCACTTTGCAAACGAAGATCTGGTATGCGAAGGCCGCTGTAGTTCCCTGACACTTACTGTAAATTACTAAATGAATTGTCAACTAATTTGATAATCGCTAAATTGGTTGGAAACCCAGTTTTCTGGTTTTTCAGCTTTTTAAATGTGAATATTTTCGTGTAGCCTTAAAGGAAAATTCCTGTAGTGGCAGCATGAACACTGTACTTTAGATTCATTGTATTTCAGCTGCATACATTTTGAAAGAGTGACTATTTTTAGGTCTTTTTTGAAAAGACGGGGTGTCGCACTGCTTCTGAGAATCCCCTCTGTTCATTAGACATTCACAGCAGTCTGGATTTAGACCCGTAGCTTTTGCACGTGTCATGTTCAAACTTTCCTGGCATCCTTTAACACATCCTTCCATTCACGCACCATTTCTTTAATGAGCTGTGCATTTCTTTCTGTTCGGCACGTTGTTTTTGAGTGAATAAACAGGAAGAGGGATTTCTGTTGAGTGCACTGAGTGTATGCATAAATGACAAATATAAAAAGGTCATTTAACGTCACGCAGAATTCCGGCGGCAAAACACCCAGAGATACACAGCCACCTCAGAAGCTTTTTCGCCTCATTATATTCTGTCGGTTTAAATGCTTCGCTTGGAGGTCAAACAACCGAGACCTTCAAGAGTTCACCTGTGACTGATTTTTGTGCCTTTTTTTAATTTTAAAGGTACAGTGTGTACAATTCAGCATAATTTATGGGTGAAGTTACATGTTTCAGTTGAATATCCCTCACTTTATTCTAAATGTGTTTAGTTTGTCCATTGTGGGCTTATTGTAAAAATATGGTCGTCCAAAATGTCCAAAAGTCTTCCATTAATGTGAGTTTTTTCTGGTTTCTTTGCTCCAAATCTTTAAAACGGAATTTCGGTCTGTGGGCATAACAAGACATTCGAGAGTAGGGCCGGGAATGACCTCACAATACGATACGCGATACCAATAATATCGCGATACAACCATTCTGTGATAGTCAATATATCGCAAGACAATTATCACGATATCTGTCTAACTGAAGAAAACAAAACATTAACGTAAAAAGTTAAAAGGACGTCTCTATTTATTCCCAACATAGAGAACAAAGTGCATTAAAAGTCATTAAAATGTGTTGAATGTGGATGGGGCATCTATTAACGTAGCTTTCTCCAACATTATCCCGCCATAAACTCCCTCTTTTTCGGCCAGGTAAGTCTTCCCTCATTCATTTGAGCAGCGCCACCTTGGGGACACATCAAGTAGCGACGCCCAGCGCAAATCAGTGTTAATTTATTAGTTAAAATATCGATAAATACCCTGGGGTATCGATTATCGTATCGCACGAGGAAGGACGACGATGTATCGCCGAAAAACAATATTTTCATTTCAAATCATCCTTTGTCATTCATTTAGTGCATTGTTTCATATTGAGATTTTGATTCAAACAATTGATAATTCAGCGCAGCATTAAAATTTACAACACTTCTAATAGTTCATCTCGAACTGAATGATGGCGTCCACTCGCTTTTCTGCAATGATTTTTGCAAGAATGTGTAACCTAAATTTTGCACCATCACACTGTCCCTGTAAATGCCGTGACTGAGCCGTGCTGTCTCGTGTGTTGTGCAGAGGTGCTTTCTCCGTGGTGAGGAGGTGCATGAAGATTTCCACGGGGCAGGAATACGCCGCCAAAATAATCAATACCAAGAAGCTGTCTGCCAGGGGTGAGTACACACACACACACAACTGTGACGTGAAAAGCTGCTTTGTTACAGGCCTCGAGGCGCTCCGTCACTCAGGCATGTCACTGTGTGAACACCACCTCTTTTTTCTTCTTCTTTTGACTGTACTTTGTCTTCCTCCCTGTCATGTCCTTTTTCCTGTGACTTCACTCGTCACTGTGGCACCAACATGCAGGGAGGCCAGGAGTGGCATTTTTATG
Source organism: Solea senegalensis (assembly GCF_019176455.1). Lineage (NCBI taxonomy): Eukaryota > Metazoa > Chordata > Actinopteri > Pleuronectiformes > Soleidae > Solea > Solea senegalensis. Next base: position 6,934,120 of record NC_058023.1, on the reverse strand, counting down.
ACTCATTTCTCCGATACACAACCACAGCGTCGCAACTCTGACGAGCTGCACATGACTCACAGCGCTGCTTTCACATTAGAGCGCGAGAGGGTGAAAGACGGCAGCATGGTGAGGGAAAAACTCCCAGTGCCCTTTAAAAAAAGATTGTGTATGGGATTTTTGTTTCCCCCTCTCCTCACCTTCCTCCTTCCCCCCCCGTCATTATCCGTGCAGCGTGGGCCGAGGCTCCCGCTGTCTGGAGTCTGTGTCGCTGATTGATCCCAGCACAAGACCTTAATGGGGTGATGGGGGGAGTGCACAGTGCACAAATGCACAAACAGAAAGCCGATAGGCCTGAATAAGTGCACGGAGATGTGGGGGGAGAGTGCGGTTTTTAAAGTGATAGATCAGTTTTTGTGAGGTGTGACTGTATGAGTAACTGACACAGTTCCCACACACACTTTACCCCGGAGGTCTCAACCTCGAGACCCTCCACTCGATTTTTTTGCACGGTAAGTAGGCTTTTATTGTGGTGCATATTAAAACAAACGCTTTTATTGTGAAATTCTGTGAACTACTGTCACAAATATTGTTATTGCAAATATTGTTGTTGCTATGTCATGATGGAGTATTTGCTTTATGCTTAGAAACATTAGGCTCCCCCTCCTGATGAGACTAGATGCTCAGTGGCCCCCAGGTCATTTGCGTTTGAGACCCCCGCTCTCTATGCAGCAGGAACCCAAGGAAAAACAGACTTTAGCCACTTAAGAAAAGACTCATCTAATCTATATTTGTAGCTTCGTGTCTCCATTTGACAACTTTTTTTGACGGTGAAATGGAATTTGTGAACTTGTCACCCGACCCGGGAAGTTTTTGCCACTTTGAACCCCAAACTCACAAATGAACTCACTTAAACACACTTAGTGGAGGCAACTCCTGTGTGCCACAATGTAAAATTGAGGATTTTCTCAATGGACTTTGGTGTGGGAGAATGCGTCGTTTACAAACTACAGTTTCCAGTCAGAAAGGGCTGTGTAGTGGTGAGACAAAGCAACAAACATATTCCTGAGACGCTGTAGTTTCTAATTTTCTTCGGTGAGCCTTTTCAGTTCAGTAGCTAAAATCAGTTTTTCCTCCTTGTGTCTCTCACAAAGGGGCTGAATATCCATTTCAAAAGTGAAACGAAATCTAAAACGAGTGTCCACTCTGCTGGCCGTGATGAATCGCAGGCACAGTATCTCCATTCATTCTGCACAAATGGTGGAAAAACCAAAAAAAAAAACGAGAAGGTCTGTGGCTCCTGGGTCTAATCTGTGGAGCCGTGGCTGCAGAGGTGAAAGCAGAACATGAGCGATGAAAGGGAGGAGAGCAGAAAGAGAAGAGGGCAGATGTTTATAGAGGGGGGGGAGTCCATGATTGATTCCATACTCGGATTGCTTTGGCCTGATGCCTTCGCTGACGCCGAGTCTCCCTCACCTGAAGGAGTAAATTAGGTGGAATGGAAAGGTTTCTTGAGGCGTGTGTGTGTGTGTGTGTGTGTGTGTGATGTGCCAGCGTGGTGTTTTGTAGACTGCTCTGGTGTTTGTACAAAGAAAAACTTGTGGAAGCAAGAAAAAAACCAGAAGATATAATTAGTTGCTCATTATTTTTGAGTTAACCCCAGTGGAAACATTTTAGTTCACATACACAGAACTGCGTTATTATTTGGTCCTGGTTGGTTATATGATCGGTGGTCTCTGCAGATTCAGTACTGAGTGATGGGAACAAGGCGCAGTTTTGATGATGACTTTAAAGGAATACTTCACAGATACTAGAATAGGGGTAGTACTTTTGAAAAATGGTGCTTCCCAACCTCAGTTTCCCCTGAGTTGAGACATGTCTTCATTCTTTTCTTTGTTACGTGCCCACCAGTGACACTTGGTCCTGTTAGCATAACTGTTAGCAAAGATGGCGGACACTGTTTACATTCTGTGAATGAGGACCCTACCCCCTACGAGTGGGTCTAAAAAGTGCGGAATTAGCATTGCAGGGGAAACTGACGTATTCTTTAATGGTCGTGTTGTGCGCTTCTGACAACGGGAAGTACACAGTTATTAGTGGCTCTTGTCTGTGGCTCTTGGTTATGTAATTTATATTTTTCCTCACTCCTCTCCCTCTTGCTCTCCTCTGGGTCAAAATCTCCACCGTGAAGGCCTCATGGCCACAAGTCAAACACAACACCAGGATTCCAACATCACCGTCACTCAGTGGTTGCACACTAGCTCACTGGTAAAAAAAAACAAACAAAAAAAACGTTCAACTATCAGCTCCAAATCAGGATCAGAAATATGGATTTTGTCGAACATAGATGTCATATTTAAGCCTTTGATGATGATTTAAACCGACGTCATGACGCAGCAGTGACTGTCAGATGTGAGGAAAAGAGCGCACTGGGGACTTATTATGTCTTCAGGCTGATACAGCAGTGCACTGTGAAACTTGACAGATACCGAGGCGGCGGGAGTGACCTCAAGGTCACATCCAATGAGGGGAAATCCCAGAGTCGCCGCTGCACTCGGTGCTGCTGCTGCTGCTGCTGCAGCTGCGCGATGAGAAATCCTAAACAGGATGCTGTGTCTCTTTGGAAAGACCTCAATGTGGCTGTAAACCTTGGCTCCACACCAAAGGAAGAGCTTTTTGGATGCAATGCAATTCCAAGGAGCATTGACATAACTGCAGCTGGATATGCAGGGATAGATCAGGTTCTTTTGGATGCTTACACAGACATTTGGTCACAGTGAAAACATGGCTGCCAGTGGTGGAAAAACAAGGGAAAAATCTGAGTTTAGCTAATTTAAAGAAGGCTCACAAGCCAACATTAGTTAATAATATATTTTTATTATGGGAAAGTGACATCTGAAAATCTCTCACTCTCCCACACCAAAGTCCTTTGGCAGCCACATTGTCAGTGAAGTGGCGCATCTTGTGTCGTTAGTATCGTTACCTGAAACAATCACATTGAACTATCCCTTCCTAGTCTTATGGACAAATTTGGCTCTTTATTTTGACAGCGGGGAAATACCGCATTGTAGATTCCCATCTGTATTTCCCATTTTTTATTGAACCTGTGTTTGTAGCATTGAATTGTCGGATGCAGTAAGGCAGAGTTTTCTCCAGCCCTTGAAGTTTACTGTCAGAATATATTACAGCAACAGTACAGAGCAAGGTCACCCCCTCCACACGGGGGAATCGGGAAATGGGCCATTGATATGTAGATGGCACACAGCTTGGATTGAGAACAGCGTTGGCGTATGCAGCCAAGTTTATTAGCTTTAATGGAAACGGCAATATATAACAGCTGTGATTGCTCATGTGTCATTGTGTAACATGTAAACGGGCCAATCTCAAGCTCTTGTTGCTTTATTTTCAGTTTCCTTGTGTGAATAGTGTGTTTTATTGTTGAAGAATTCTGGATTACAGTTGGAAGATTTGATTTAAACGATGGTTGGTCCAGTCAAATAGATCTTATCTCCTTACAGATGCAGGTATAGGACAGTTCATGGTTGAAGGTTGACACCAGAGCAGAACTCTACACTTAGTTACTATTGTTTGCAGACATTTATTGATCTAAATTCTCAAAAATGCTGGTATTTTGAGAATTTAACAATATTAATGTTTCTTTCCGGGTTATCAAAATGCTAAATATGTCCATTCATTGGATGTTCTACTGCTTTATCCTCCACATGAGGGTCAATTTAACAGTCAATTTAGAGTCCAATTTGCCTTATCCCAGAATCTGCATGTTTCTGGACTGTGTGAGGAAACCGGAGAACCTGGAGAACCTGGAAGAACATGCAAATTCCATGCAGAAAGGCCATTGTTCCAAATGGGTCTCCAAATGGGCAACCAACCATGTGGCCTGCTAAATTTGTGCTCCAAATATTTTGTGATGACAATCGAAACAATCCATCATCTTATGGCACTGTGACCTATGGGGAATTGATATGTTCTACTCTTGTCAAGCATAGTACTATTTAATTGAGAAGGATTATCTAATCCATTATAATGACTGAAGGGTCAAAAATAAAGTTAATCTAACCTAATTATAGTGATTCAACTGGAGTCAGTGGCCCAATGGCCTTCAAAAACGATTTTCTGCTTGGCTTTTATGATGAGTACATATGTCCTGGCATTGCTTTGTAGCCTTATGCTTCATCCCCTTTGGCTAGTTCGATAAATTATTGAGTAATAGAGGATTTTTCCTGTTTTTCTTCCCCTTTTGTAATGTTGGGAGGTTAGATTTCCATCTTGTTTTTAAATCTCTTTTTAATTTATGTTTTTGCATGAATTTAGTGAATGATTTGTTGGTTTGGGCAAATATGTTTAATTTAACTCTACATTTATAGCTTTTGTTGTGTTAAAAATTGATAATAATAATAATAATAAAAGTGAGAATGTTGCAAATTTGGATAGAGCTTGTGTGCACTGCCACCCGCCTTCAAAATAAAAGCCAGGACGTTGACTGATGCATTGGCCAGATGTTGTGGACTGAAAGCATGTCTTCAGTGACAGTGCAGAGGTGCATGAGGGGAAAACTAGGACAGCGGTTAAACACAGACCTAGTGATGCTTGGACTTGGCCGAGTGGAAATGATCACTTGACAAACCCACCAGGCTGTGGAAAAAAAGCGAGGTCTGGTTCAGGATCCAGCCTTTCTGTCTTTTTTTTTTTTTGCTTCTGGAAAATACCCGAGGCCGCGGTCGCTCACGGTGAACTACTCATTCCCATGGAAACAAAAGATCTAAATATAGTCTGTGGGGTAATATAGGCATTTGACTATATTTCAGGCTTTGTGCTGTTAATTGGCCAAGCACATGATGCCTTGATTGTTGTATGAATCACTGAGCTCAGACACATTTAGCTGAACAATGAATATCATGTACACATGCACACGATGATGCTTCCTAAAGGAAGGGTTCAGGTATTTGAAGTGTGTGTTGTATGAGGCACTGAGACAAAGTCGGCACCGACTGTGCCAGGAACCATAAGCCAGGAATCTTAAGACTATATAATATATATGTAAAATGTTTCTGACTGGAAACGCACACTGTAAACCACCATCTCTCCTGCACCAAAGTGCAAAGAAAATCACCATGTTTACCTCGTGAGTACCCAGTGGCTGCCGGTCTACAGCTGTCTCATTTAATAAGTTGGTGCCACAAACGAAGTATTTCAAACACCAGATTCACAAGATAACAGATTATGAATTCACTGATGAAGACAGCAGTGGATCGACCATGTGTGTTTGCCTTAAGATAAATCGCTGATTTACTCTTTGGACTTTGGTGTTGAAAGTTAGTTGATTTAGTTACCGGGAAGAAAACACCGTCTAGCAGCGAGATAAAGCTGTGACTATATTCCCAAGACAACATAGTCTTATTAAACTGGCCTAGATTTTATTTGTTGAGCCTTTTTAATGGATATAATCTGTATTTCTATGTGTTTTAATGAGGGTGAGCATCTCAGGCCTTATCCCTTAAAATGCTGGTGCTAATTGCTTATAATGACCACAAAGAGCAGGAACAGGAGCCGGATACCTTGAAACTGTGGTTAATGTGTTCATGTCATGTCAGTGCATTCACTCACACACAAAATGTGAAGTGTATCTAGATAGAGTGCTATGTCAGAGGTGGGCGTGCCATGTGGGGCAATCGCCGGATTTGCAGTTAATGTCACAGACTCAACACTCCATTGACACTGAGCCCCACTAAGACCAGGCATGAAAGAGATGGATCAAGGGAGCTGAATTATGCGAGTGTGTTCTGTGTTTGTGTGAGAGTCTATGTGAGTTTGCGTGTCCATTTATAAAGGGTAAAGGACATTTGAGCGTGTCCTGCCATTGTATCCACATCGGCTCATCCCTCAGGTCCTGACTGACCCATATGGCCTACGAGTAGGAAACCACTGAGCTGTTCACACAGACCCATGTTGACACAAGCATAAGCGATGAGTCAGTAAAGCCTTGGAGAACATCCCTGTGTCTTCCTCACCACTTAAACAGTGCGTCTCTCCTTTCCTTAAGTGATTCCACTGACCCTGATTGCTTTTGTCAGGGCCTGAGCAAATTGCAATGAATGCATGAATGATGCTGGAGTGGCGTGAAAATATCACAATATCCCTCCATGTAATCTTCCGTGTAGAATGCAGATCGATCACTCCACATACCTCAGATCTGAGAGGTGTATGTGTATTTTATTTCATTTCATAATCTGAACATCAAAGGTGATCAGGGCTGCTGCTTTTTTTTCCTGTTATGTGACATGTTTTCCCTATATTCACTGCTCATCTGTGATGTTTCTTCTACACTGCTTCACTTGGGTGGCGCTAACAACTAAACTAACATTTGATTAGGTGAGAACCACTACTTTTCAGACGGTTAAGTTTTGCCGTCGTCCATTTTCACAGCAAAACCTTAGGGGAAGACGTTAATCCTGATTCTGCGAGCAACATAACTTCACTGTCTCATTTTTCGGATTAATTCAAAGATAATTTAAGGTGTGCTAATGGTGCCCTCTGCTGCACCACAAAGGCCCGGGTACACTTCTGTGCACATGCATTGCGTGCCGCATATCGCAGGCCCTGGTATACTCGCGCGTCAGGGTCCTGTGATATCCCACTTCTGCATCGGGTGGCGGGGATTAGGACACATTCCTACCAAAGAAGAAGAGAACAATGCTTCATCTCCCTCGGACACATCTGGTTCGAGCGGCTCACAGTCAAAATTTGGTGCAGAGTGTGTGATGAGCTTCTAGGCTGTAAAATTTCAAGTTTGCGGTTTCTCCCACTAGTTTTGTTTTACAGATATCCAAATTTCTATTGGTCTGTATCTGCAACATAAAAGCAAAACACTGTCAAAGAAAATCAAACGTATCGTAAAGAAAACAGAAAATACATAAATTACTAATTACTACCATACACCACTTTTCCAAAAGCCTCTCATCTTTCTGCTCTAAAAGTCTCTCCCAGGGGGAAACAGGTGGAGGCGTTTTATCTACTCTGGTTTCTTTTTTCCCCCTCCTCGCTCAGGCTCTGTTAGTCTTGCATTGATTTTCACATCACTGTGTTTAACCCCCCTGTGATTGATTCACCTGAAACCACAGGTTTTGGAGTTTTCTTGCTTTCTGCCTTGAACCGTATCGGTTTTTGCAGCAGTCTTCAGTTATTCCACAATAGAGTTGTATATATCTCTATGAGCGTGTGGCGTTGAAATGCATCGGTAAAGTTTAACAGGAGCTTAACAGCAGCAAGTGTTTGTATGTTTCCAGTCTTTCAACTCAGACTCCCCGGTCTTGTTTCTGATGCACAGCTGCTTGCGGTGTTCTAAAAATATCTCATTAGAATGGCGCGAGGGAGCATGAAAAGCAGAAATCAGGCTGCCATGTAATAGAGCAACTGTCAGCGGGGGTGGAGGACTCCTCAGTCCGTGGCAAAAGGTATTTTCATCTCTGCCTGAGCTAATTTACCCATCAATCACCGGAGATGAGAGACACCTATTGTTCCACCTTTTATTTACTTAATTGCTATTCCATTTTTGTCCACTTTTATTTCTACCCAAATATATTTGTACTGAGGATGAGATGAATAACTGAAAGAACAAAAAGGAACGGAGGACAACAAATCGGCATGAAATATGCATGATGATGAAAACAAACGGGCATCTGACATCACCCTGAAAAATTGACCTAACAAAACAGGATCTCATTCTTTCATTTGTGAAATTACTTAATCTAATACATTGCCACAATGTGACACATTGTAATCTGTGGATTCAGTGGGGTACGATTCTTTTTTTACTGCTCTGCCGGCAGGCAGCACATGGCAGGTATTGAGCATTTGATGATGAAATACGTCAGTGGGTGCTAAGCTGATTTGTCTCCTATCACCCACTCAATCAAAGCCCACAGGAGGCACCTCATCAATACTGATAAGCTGCATTGTCTCTCCTCTTGTGCAATAATAACAGTGGATGGATTTCTGTGGATTAGCGGCTCAGTCTCTCTGAAGTCGAGCCTTTGTTTGATGAATCAACCTGTCGTTGAAAAGAAAGAGCCCGGGCTAATTCTTACGTCTTTTTTTTTCTTTCTCTTTTATTGATGTTCAGCTTAACAGCGCGAACATTTTCTAAAAGCATAATGATGTTTTAGAATTGAAAAGTTGAGTGTGAGATAAATGAGTTGGCCAAGTGCTGTAACAATCACTGACTTAATGGAAATAATATTTGATAACTATTAGAATGAGATGGTAATATAAATGCAAGGAACCTCTGTTTTTTAATCCCATAACTGTGCAACGGTTGGCTTGACAGGCTTTAAACTTGGCAGGTGACTTACTAAAGGCACCAGTGAGTGCAGTGCTAAATTTGGTGGTGTTCGGATAAGAAATGCAGGAGATATTGGTAGAAATGCAACAGATACATCGCTAAAAGAGCTAAACTTCCATCCCAATACCAATAGATATTGCATTCATTTTGTGGAGGTTTATTTATTTACTTTAGTGAGGTGTAAGGAACTGAAACATAGTCTGTTTATCCTACTGCACTTTACTCAAGCATAGGTCGACTCTCAAAGCTTGCCATTGAATCAGATAAGCTGGTATGTGACCTGTTTTATTGCTCTTTGGATAAGAGCTTTCGTTGTGTAATAGAAACTGTGACCATTCAAACACACCAGAAACACACACACACACAAAATAAAAACTCCACAAACACAATAAAATACACATATTGAATCTTCCACATTGAAATATGTTGGTCTTGTGACAATGTAAGTTCTTAATACAATGAAAAGACTTGGTCTGGCCGTTGGGCGGATTGTATTTTGACAATTTAAAGTCACAAACAACATCTTTGTCATCCCACTGTACTTTTCAGCCACCACAGTTTCATGAACCAAAAACAAAATTACACTTTTGCCCTGTTGCTTCATTATAGAGCTTTGCACGGTGCCGTTTCTCCCGTGCTCACTTTGCCGTATCCCTCTTTGCACGCTCACGTCATCAACACAGCAGTAATGTCACCCCAGTTTTCAGCTGCAGCCGCGCACATGCTCGCAATCTGTATTTAGTGCAGTTCTCTGTGTGACACCACTGTTGGCATAGAGTAATCTTGTTCTCAGGGAAATATTAGATGACTTGAGTAAACAATCTTTGAAGAGGCTCAGTGATATCGTGACACGTTTTATTACCTTTTAAATTGCCTTTTTAGCACAGATATTCTTAAACCGAGCCATGTCCTTCAGGTCTTCCTTGAGAAGTGTCCCACGTTGGATTTTTGTGTGTATTGTCAGTCCGTCACATGTTTGGGATACCTTCAGTTGAACAACCTATACATTGACCGGACAATCAGAACAGGACCCTTTTTTGGCAATTATCTCGGATTCTACCTGTCAAGGTACCTGAGTGTATCAGTGTATCCATTTCTCTGAGCTGGTAACCCCATCTCTCTCTTCTCTGAATGACAACAGGTTTGGTTGGGATGTAGTTTCCTGTGCACTACCTGAGCGTTGAGCTCTGCCTTTGTTGTACCAGGGTTGTCAAAGTCTTACGATGCAGCTGACTTGCATAGAGTTCCTGAAAGGCCTCAGGACAGGGTTCCTGCTTGTTTCAGAGATAATGTGAGGTGAGGAGGCCAGGCATGTGATGTTTGAGGCCATCATATTCGGCCAGATAAATATTGAATTGGTAAGCATAAAAAAAAACCCCTCAAACATCAAAAGCTGTGTCTCTAATATCGATGTTTTTTTCTGTTTGCCTTCATGTATCATTGTTGCAGCTACTCAAGGTAAGCACTTGAACCACTCAGGTGCTGTCTCTCTCTGATTCTTTGAAACATGGGAATAAATTGGAGTAGTCCCTCCCGTCTTTATTCTAAATCCTCTTTTAGGCAAGTAGGCCAGCCACTTGAGGGACAGGCTGCCTGCTTTAATTAGGGCTTCCTCGTCTGTCAGTCAGAATTCGGGTATCGTCCAGCGGTACTCTCTTTCGCCTTAATAAACCATTCCGCTCGCACTGAGGGTCCAAGGTCAGCCCATCGCTGTGCCTCTGAAGCTCTGTGGCTCTCTGGAAAAGAGCAAATCCCTCTCCTTCATCCTTTTATCTCCACACCTGCTGCGAATGGGAAGCCATTCCACATGGCACTGACGCCCGAACTTTAATCTTTGTGTTCATCACTGTTTCTGCGTGGAGATAAGGGTAGAGTGGGAATGAGATGATGACCTGTGAGAGATGTACAGTCTTGTAGCTCTTTGGATACACCATCAAAACAAAACACATTTGAATAATGTATTCATGTAATTGCTGCTCTGCTACACAAGTGTAAATGTGATGAGGGGGTTGTCTCTCTCTTGCTGAAGGAGTTTGCCTTTAAAAAGAAAAACAAGTAGTTCAATCAATCCTTCGTCAGCTCCATGGAGGAGAAAATAAATGAAAAGTATGAGTGTCATTTCAATGTACATTCATAAAGCCATAAAAACATCTTTTAGCGCTGTTTTGACTGAACATGTTTGTGTAACTTGGATTGTTGCACCATAGCTTCAGTGCAGTGAAGCTGTATTTATTATACTGAAGAGTAACTAGTAGCTTAGCTCACTACATACTGAGATGCTTGCTCATCACCACGGTGAACCACCACGAGACAGCAGATGGTTAATAAAGTCCGTAGAGCTTTTGTCTTATGATGACCTGAATTGTTTAAAGGTGCCCCGGGGGTTTCTCCTGGAGTAATTACCCACATCGCTAATGGAACTCGCAGAATTTTCCCCGCGTTGCAGAGGGACACTCTCTGGACTGTGTCAGTAAGAAGGCTTCCCTAATGCGTGGACAGTCTGCACGTAATATTATGCACCAACAGCAGAGGTGAAAAGCTGCCAGCGCCATGTGAAAGGCGCTGAGCCCCGCAGGACCACTCTTGGCGAGAACCTTGTTTTGTCTCTCCCTCCACGCCTCCCGTCAGTATGTTTTCTCTCTCTCTCTCGCTCTCTCATGCTAAGTGTATGAAATCAGGAATTGCATCAGTCGCAGGGGCTGTTTTCAGTCTTGTTTTTAGGGGAAGCTACAGCAACAGCTTTCTTTTTTCTGCCTAAGAGACAGACTTGGGTAATATTGTGTGGGAAAAGTGGAATGCTGTTTCTGTTTTTCATTGTCACACTGGAGCCAGTCCATAGTTGTTTGTATTATTTGTTCTTCTGTCAACATGAAAGGGACAATCTGCCTCTTTTGTTTGTCCTTCTGAATTTGTTTCCAACACTGATGGAGCCTTTCTAGTTTCTTCTATCCATACATGCGTGCAGCTCCTACTCCCCCTTATGTTTCATGTAACAGGGTTAAAAACATGGCAATTGTCTTGATAAGACACTGTCAGATTGGCCATTAATCTAATTTGTAGTAGAAAAAGCAATCAGAGAGAGCAAAGCTCTGCCAAGCTGTATCTGGATCATCAACAAAATCGAATCATATATACCTTGGGCCATAACCTCCTTCCTCAGAACGTTTTATCAAACTCAAAGTGACATTCTTCCTTGTCCTTTTTAAATGTGTTTTCAAATTATGTAATCAACAAGTTGCCTCCTTCCATTTTCCTTCTCTCTTACCCTTTCACCTCGGGCAGTGTGTGCCCACGTGTTGACATTGCTGCCACAGTTTGTGATGTTGCCATGACGCACAGTTCTGCTCATTAACTAAATTTCCAAAGTCCAGAATAGCTCTAGAGCTTTTATCTAACCTGGGCAGCAGGAGTGGCTTCCATTTCCTGTCATCGGCCAAACCATCGAGTCAACATCGCGGAGCTCGGAGCTCGCAAATTGAATCGCTTGACAGCAAGGTCGATGAATGCTGAACAGCTGGGATAAACATAATCAGAAAAAGGAAATCTAATGTGGGGAAGGATATCCAGGTGGGAGGAACTGGCTCTGCAAAGTCTGTGATCCAATAAGCGAGGGGCCAAATTCTCTCCACTGTGGAGCCAAAACATCCTTAGAACTCTTAACCTTCAAATGGAACAAGGGCTATTCTCAAAAGAGCGAAGGAGAGAGTGAAGCACACTGATGGCATGGAGAGGTGGAACCAGGCAATAGGGGGTGAAAACAATTGATATGACCTGAGGTTAAGAGTGTTTTCTGCATGCAAGGTTTTTTTTTTTTGAGAGCAATATAGGGAAGGCACGGCAGGTTAAAAGCACACAGTGCGGATGAATTAATATAAAGTTAGTAAAAGTAAAAGAAACAGGTTAGAGAGTGGGAATGCAACGCTTTTCAGCCTTGGGGAGAGAAGAAGCGTCAGAAGCATAGAGAAAATGAAGAACATGTGGGTGAGAGCCAATAGAAGAAAAATTCTAGTGACTGTACTGAGGCAGATAAAAAGGTAAAGTAGTGTCCGTGTCTGGTCCAGCAAAGACCTTTTTCTAAATCCTTCAGAAATTGGTAGACCTTAAACGTTTGGTACAGACTCTGAAAGAATACATGGCTTACAATGTCAGCCAAGTGCTACTTTGTTCCAGACTAAAAAACTCAATGAGTTTTCCTATAACGCTATGAGTGGTTGGTTTGAAAGAAAATGCACGTCTGGGTTCCATAACTCTTTAAAATTCTGATAAACAACATGTAGTATGTTTGAGTGCACTTAAAGGTCCAATTTGGAGGTCTATCAGCATGTCTCACTTTTGAATGAACCTTTCATATCTACATCAGCAGTGTGTTATCTTCCACATGCTGTAGTTCCACAATGCTGTACCACAAGGTTTCTACAGTAGCCCTGAATGGACAAACCAAACACTGGCTCTCTCTTTCTTTTTTTTTTTGTATAAAACCTGAAGGTCACCGTCATTTCTCCCACATAGTTGAAAAGGTAGAGTGACGCAAAGGACACACTGGTAGTTTTAATCTGAACCCTCACCACCAGATACCACTAAATCTGACACAATGGCAACACCATTGGATGGCCACTATAGGGACACAACACCAGGTTTCCAGAGGGTTACACTGGGGTTAAATCTCCCAAAAATAATGGCGATGCACAGTGTTTGCATGATAACTCCTGCGATAACTCTTACAACATGTACATTGAAATCGCTCGACCTTACAGTTTGATAAGAAACTGTTTTGCTTTTTTTGCATCACACAGAGGAAAGATATTTTTGGGGGACCAGTGTAAAGTGAAGAACAAGAAGATGTAGGCTCCTCCTTGTGACACATTAACTTTTGTCCAAATTCAAAGAAGCAGCACGTGGTTGTATGTTAATCTCATTGTGTATTTGCTCATGAGGTCATCATTTAGCTGTGGGAACCCGAACACGCTGAAGGGCATTTTGTCTGTTTCACCCTGTGTTCGGCCAGTTTGAGCCGATAACACACAAAGTCAGCTGCTCTTATCATGAGTTCAGTGTGGAAAAAATATGATTCGGCAATGACCTCACCACAAACTCTGGATTATTGACAGAATTGATCTACACGGTGCAGCTGTTTAAGCCAGTGAATTTCATCTCCGTAAGCTTCACACATTACTCCCCGAGCCATAAAACATCTCTTATTTACCATTATAGCAAATGTGGCACGGTTTGAAACATAATCACTCTTTCATCCCACCTTATTTCTCTTTTGGCTGCACCTCTGACATTTGCTTCCAGCTTCTACTTCTTCTTCTTCTAAACATTGGCACAAGGACATATTCAGATTAATAAATATTGTCACAGGGCTGTGTGTTCAAACCTTCCCTGAAACAGATGGTCACTCTGCTCGGTGGTGCTGGACTGACGCTGTAATTCCAGTTTAACTCAGGGATTCCACTGGCACTTCCACAGTGGATACTCATAAAAACACAATGGAAACTGGATCAGATTCTCTGAACACAAGCTGATCATTTCCCCCCTGAAGGAAATTGTTGAGGTTGTCAGATTTCTGTTCTGTCATTATCAGTTCACAGACAGTAAAAATGAAATTAGACTAGTGTGGATTTTACAGTGTGGAAAAACACCTACTGTTTAAACCCATGGTTCTCAAACTGTGGTACATATACCACCAGTGGTACGCGACCTTCCTCTGATGGTACTCACCAGGGTATATCGGCGTGGAGATGAGGAATTTTGACTGGAGTGCATTCTGTGATTTTAGCTAAATTTCTGATAAAGGAGGTTTAATGACTATTATCTGAAAACTGTTGAGCCGAATTGTGGAGCTTTTGCAGGTAGTATATTGGTATCAACATTCTTCTTTTAAAAGTACACCTCTTTGTATCACACTGTTCAGTACAGGGTGTTTTGGTGCATCACATTCTGTTTGTGTTTTGATCCAAATGCAAGGACTTTTCTCTCTTCCTCCGTGTTAATCATAATCCATTCAGAACACAGCCTGAACCGAACAGAATGTCCCTTACAGGACGGAATGGAACGGCACAAATGCACTGACTATTACACCTCCGCTTAAAAATAGTCTCCGTATCAGCCTTAATAATATCTAATATTGTTCATACTTTAATTAAGTAAATGTGGATGAGGCCGGTGCGGTTGCGCAGGTTATTGTAATTTCACTCTGCAACTCCTTTTTGACTTGGGGAAAGAAAGTGAACACACCTTTAGCCTTACCTGGTTATAGTGCTAAATGTACCTTCTGATCGGTAATTGGAAAAAAAAAAAATTGGGATTTTACTGACAGATATTGTGATTGCGGAATCATTTTTCAAGTCTAGCTGGAGTTCACTGTTGAATCAGAATCTTATTTCTTTTATTGCCAAAAAGCTTTTCAATGATGTGCTGAATCTTCTAGAGGTCACAGCCCTGTTTACTGCGAACAGTGCGTCATCCAACTTATTTCAAATCTGCCAAATCTATTTTCAAATCAAACACGTCTGTCACGTCTGGTTTTCTATGGGGCAGTAGTTGAGTTTTGTCATTCGTTTGGGCTCACCCTTTCTTTGACCTTTCGACACCCTGTAATTTGTGTCAAGATACTCCAACGCTGTCTTCCACCTCTGAGCTCAGTCAGTTACTGAACTGTCTTGGGTTAGACAATGCAGAATTTGTGAATAATGCTGTGAAAAGACACATTGTCATTGTTGATTTAACTCTCTGGTCGTGCTACACAGCTACTGTTTTGTACATCTTTAGGTTGAAAGATGGCAAAACAATCCGTTTCCTGTTCATTTGGTACGTTCCTCCAGGCATAAGCAAGGGTAGAATCCGTTTATCCCTAAATATACATGTGCCAGTGGTCGTGGTCTCATGTATAACACAGAAAGTTTCTTGTTTGTCCATTAGATTGGAGTCTGGAAATGATCACAGTGGCTGCAGCGGGAGATAATTGCGGTTGTGTCACACCGCTGTCGAGATTTACCGCCTCCACTTGAGGGTGACTCACTTCTATAAACTGACTCAATGAGGTACAAGGAATGAAAGAAAAAAAAAAACCGTGTGGGTCTTGTGTCTCTTGTGTGTTGTGTGCGTCCATGTGTGTGTAGTTTGTATGGTTTTGAGCCTCGGGACATCTGCTTCAGTCCTTGTTGTCTCGTTTTTTTTTTCAAAGTTTTCGAGTCAAAGTTGGTGTTCATCAAAAGCAAATTGGTGCC
Organism: Solea senegalensis; assembly: GCF_019176455.1. NCBI lineage: Eukaryota > Metazoa > Chordata > Actinopteri > Pleuronectiformes > Soleidae > Solea > Solea senegalensis. Next base: position 6,918,553 of record NC_058023.1, on the reverse strand, counting down.
ACTGGTGACAACCGGTTACACCGAAGAGCTATTACAGAGGGAACAGGCCCATTAAGATATGCTTGTCGCTCTTGAGAGAATGAGTCAAGTGTATTGTTCAGTAATGAATCTTAAAACATTTCAAAAGCTAATTATGCAGTGTAAATACACACTGGGGTCAAAGTTTTTTTTCCTGTCTGGAAACTGAAGGTTGTGGCACTTTGTAAACCACACTAACTTTTCCCACACTAAAGTCCACTAAAGTCCACACATTTGTGTTTCTATGATGTAAAATGGCTGGATTTCTCCATGAGGTTCGGTGCAGAAAGTAAACAAAACAACACCATCGTGTCTAATGCTGCGTTGTGCCACGCCATTTGCACCATGGGATCACTGCAGTTTTTGTTTTTGGCAAGGTACATATAGCAACCTGTGTCGTAGAGCTCTGGGTGCCCACACACAATTGTGTGCATTGATTTTTTTATGTAAACTCTGGTGTAAACGCAGCATAACAATGAGATAAAGCATTCAACATATTCTAAAAATGGCCTACACTCAGGCTGATGTAGGTTTTATTGGGTGAGCCTTTGTAAGTGGCTGAAATCTGTTTTTTTTTTTTTCTCGTTATCCTAGGTCAGAGCTTTTAAGTTTTTACTGAGCTTGTGCCTGAATGCTTCACAGCAATAGTCCCATCTATCGATCTATTTCACTCCTCTTATCTGCAGCTAGGTTGGTTGTGGTGGCAACAGGCTAAGAAGGTCTGCTCCAGAGATCTCCATTTATATATCTCTCGCTCCAAGGCTGAGTTCAAACACCCCTATGGAGAAAACTAATTTTAGCCGCCTGAATCTGTGACACTTTGGGTCATTAGCCACAGTTAATGACCACAGACGAGCGTGAGAATGTGGTTCCACTAGTAAATCGAAAGATTTGCCTTCCATTTGAACGGGGTACTTATATGAATTTATTGTGATATGTTTAGCCACTGTAGTCATACGCAATTTACAGTTGCTTATAATACCTGACTGAAAATCTACATTCATAAAATTGGATTAAGTGATGCATCCGTTAACTTTACAGTGTTTTGTCCTTTGACCCTCACTGTTGCCATGGGTAGCATGACAACAAGAAGAAATAATGATATGCTGAGCCTTTAAACATGGGAAGTTTCAGTTTGAGTGAAAGCAGTCCCAGATCCAGTGGTGGATTTACCTTTTTGTGTGCCAGCATGTGTAATCCAGGGTTTATAATCCCAGTCTCGTGCTGCTGTCAGTGCATCACAGCCAGAGACTCGCACACATCCTCTTCCTCCTCGCTCTCAGCGGCTCTGGATTATGTCTCTCCTCCGCTGGCTTTGTTGTCCCTCACGGTCGTACATCTGTCAAAAAGTCCTCTAGGGCAAGAGTGGGTTTGGAGAAATGACATCTGGGAGTTAGAGAGGAGGAAGTGGCGGTTCCCAAGTGTGCACGTGGTCAAATCACATTTCAAGCTCAATGCCATAACTAAAGGTCATCTGAAGAGGTTTTTTTTTTTCCCATCCGTTCACGAACAAGATGGATTGGGCATCATCAGGGCTTTGGCCAGGGCTCAGGTATATTTTCCACATTGCCTCAGTATTAGTGTTAACATAAATATAAATCTCAAGGTTCTTTTAAGAGCCAGTTCAGTCCAGTGAAAGCAAGAGTGCACAGGGTGAACAAAATGGCATGGACCCATTTCTACTACATAGAACTTCAAGATGAACTGTTAATTCATTCCCACATTTACAGATAATAAAACATGTTTTTATGGTTTTTCTCACAAGAGTTTGAGGGTAAGCCATAATACAATAACTGACACTGACTTTGAAAAGTTTAAGTGCAGGATTTTAAAGGCGTGAATATTCTTTCAAGCACTGTCCGCCATTATCCTTCATCAACTTCTCCTTCAGCAAGTTAAAGATCAAGCAAAGCCAAAAATGTAACTTCTGTCACCAAGGCGCACAGTACTTGGCTTGGCTCTACTCGACTCTTCTCAGTTTGGTATCAGGTACATTGTTTTTCAGTACTTTAATACCTCCTCAGCATAGGTGTGTTCATGATAGCATGGCCGCAGGATGACTGAACTGAAATACTCCTCACGATCGCCGGATTTCCTTGCTAAATGTTGGAGATTAGTGCATGTTTTCAGGATTTTTAAATCTTTTTAAATCTATGATTCAGCATTGTTCGGTTTGATTCTTGTGTCAGGGGTCGCGCTCATGACTCTTCCAGTGGCGACACTCTCTTACCAATCAGTGGCCGGCACTCTGTTGACGTCACATACAGCTCACCTGGAACCTCACCAGAGCAGGTACTATCCCTCATGGAAAAGCAAAAAAAAAAACCCGAAATCTACTTGAGTAGAGTCGAGCCGTGACGTGCTAGAACTGTATAGTGGAAAAGCGCCACAGTAGCATGACACTGGTACGTTTCCTTAGAGCCAGTACTGTATTTTGTCATAATTCCCCTGTATGATAAACACAGTAGTCACCACATGAAAGCTACTCCCTGCAGTGTTTAAGATTCGCAATATTGCAAATCAAGTCTTCGTTTTTCTGCAAAAAACCTCAACTTGGTGGCCGTGAAAATAAGATCGTGAAAATGGGGCTTATGGGAAATCAGTGGAAATGTGGATGCTGTCATTTTTCATTATCTCCAATTCTCGCATTAGGATGAAGAGGTTTAGCCAAGAAGTGTCTATGTCTGCCACTTTTGTCCCATTCCTACCTGTGACACACAGACACAGACACACACTTTCCCCTCAGGCTTGATGGTGTGATCACTTTCCCCTTTAATCCCGTAGACAGAATGAGATCAGAGAGCTGCTCTAATGTAAGTTTGGCATCAGACAGCATTTCCTGCCCTCCTGCTTTACAGCCTTTGTCAAACATGAACACCCTGAGATGACACTGTAAAAAGTCTCGTTAATCTTTGTGACTTACCTTTTTTACTTAACTTCTACCCCCACCAATTTCCTCAATTCTTTGCAACATGTAAGAAGGCTGAACAATTAACACACAACTTTTAAATGAGAACTAATGACATGTAAGCGTTTGGATAATGAAGGCAGGTTAGACGGGAGTTAAACCTAATGGAAATTTGTAACAGAGTCCCTGCTCTGTGCAGTAGAGAGTGCAAGCCAGCAAGTGTTGACTCATTAAACAGACTGTTTTCCCAGTTGACGGTGACTCACGCCTGCAGCACAATCTCTGGAGCTGATGAGATGTTTCAGTACCATGTTTCCTTTCAAATACCAATTTTGATACCTAGACCTTGCCAATACTAAGCATTGATCCCTTTCAGACATGCGCTATATGGATAAAAGTATTTGTTAAGTTTTGAATTCAGGTTTTCCAATCAGGCTTTGGTTTGGCCCCTTATCTACAACGAAGGGCAAACGTAATGCTTCAGCATACCGAGACATTTTGGACAATGCTATGCTTCCAACTTGGTTTTGCAACAGTTTGAGGAAGTCCCTTTTCTGTTCCAATATGATTGTCCTCCAGTGCTGAAAGCAAGGACTATAAAGACATGGTTTGACGTGTTTTTGTATGGAAGAACTTGACTGACCTGCACAGAGCCCTGACCTCAACCCCACCGAGCACCTTTGGGATGAACAAAGATTGCGAGCCAGGCCTTCTCGTCCAACATCAGTGCTAGACCTCGTAAATGAATGGACACAAATTCCCCAAAAAGCACACTCAAAAATCTTGAGGAAAGTCTTCCAAGAAGTGTAATGGTCAGGCGTCCAAATACTTTTTTCCATATAGTGTATCTTAACAGTTGTATTTGACTGACCTTGTATGAAGTATGCAAAGATTTAAAGATTTCTGTGCTCCCTAATGCCCAATCTGGGGTGGATTTTCAGCTGTATCTGAGGCATTGTAACATTTCTAGAAATGTGGAAGGTCTTGTCCAGATGAGGGGCTCGTTCTGGTGGCAAGTGATTCAATTTGACCTCTTGAACCTGCCCATCTGAAGCCTCTCTGATCAAAGTGTAGCAGAGGTAGTGGAACGGTGATTTGTCCATCTGCACTTTAATGGCTCCTTTAGTGAAACAAACAGAGTAAACAACAGCCATTTTAAAGACTCACTGGGCTCGGGTCATACCGAGAAAAAGCAGCAAATAACAAAGAAAATTGGACAATTATCATGAAGTGAGAGGTCGCGTGCTTTTTGGTGTTCAAAAGACAAGGCAGATAACGTGACAGAACCCAGAGCAGGTGACAAACGCTGTGGTGGAGATGAAGAAATAAAGGTTCTGACCCGAGGAAAGAAAAGAGTCTGCTCACATCAGAAAAACCATTAACACGGGAGGTAGCACTTCAAGGTCATCCAGACGGGACGCACTAGCAGCAATTAGCTGCGAGACCTCATCAGTGATGATGACTAAGTGTGTCTTCACATGTGAGCTTTTGCTTTTTTGCTCTGGTCTGCATAAGTTGAGTTTGAGTTCCTTTTAACCGAGAGAAGCTCTAATGCTTCATCCATTATTGTTAAAACAGGTGTCAATTCTACTATTCTATTACCCAAGCGTTTAAGAGCCCTAAAATGGCCATACCGGGAAAATTGCATTTGTTTGAATGCTCTGGGTCTGCGTTTAAATCTGGACAGACATAAATGGAGTCTTGTTGAAGCAGTTACCCTCATAAGTGTCCTGACTGGCTCTTATCAGTCATGACTCCACCAGTAGCTGTGAACAATTACTTTCAGTTTCACCTTGATGTCATTCTTCCAACAGAAACCCTTAGAAAGTGGATACAGATTACTCCTGATATGGAGTCGAAAGACTTGTTCAGATGTTGATTTGATGTGAAAATGTCCATTACAAATAGAAGCTGCAGGCTGTCATAGTTATACAGTTGTCATGGGCTAATAGTTTTACTCATACAGCAGTTTAACTTGACGGTTTTGGTTTACTCATTGCTTTTTTTCTGCACACATACTAATGGGTTTCTGTCAGTGTTGTTTCCTGTACCTGCACACACACAGTTAGAGAGCGGCTGATGAACACAGCGCAGCGTTTAGCGAACTAAAGAGCCCGATGTTTGTCTCCAGAGACCAAATCAGAGCTCAAAGGAGGCTCATTAATGGACTTAGATCCACTGGGTGGACACAAAAATATCTGCACATGAATGCTAACGTTTCCTTCAGCGGTGCTGGATGTGTAAAAGGACTGATTTTTTTTGTTAACATACAATAGACTGTCGGCCGTCACTGAAGTTGGGTTAAATTATACTTGACAAGGTTTGCGTTGTGTTCAGAGGATGTTTGTGAATTACAGATGACTGCCCCCTATACTTGTCTTTGTTTTAGGACTGAAAATAACTATTATCTGTCGATTTATTCTCTCTTATTATTCTCTTGAGTAATCGCTTTGGTCCATAAAACGTCAGAAATGATGTTCTCAAATGTCCCAAACATTTATATATAACCAGAAAATAGTCACCATTTAAGAAGCTGAAAAATCATAAAAATTGTTTTAATAATTATAATAAAAAAAATCTTAATCCATTAATCGGCAAATAATTGTTTCAACCCTACTTTGTTATTCTCCCACACATTTTCAAATCTGTTTTTTAACATTATATCAGAAAGACATGTATTTGTTGTCACTCTTCTCCCTTTCAGCTTCCTATAAAATATAATCTGGGATACCGTTGAGCTTAATTTTTCCAAAGTCCTGACTAAAACTCCTCTTTAAGCCAACACGGCCCCCATGACCTCACTATTGAATGTCTTTATGCTGCCTGATTCTGGATAAAGAAATCCTTTTTTTGTGTGTTTTTTCCCCCTGTTAGTGGAAAATGATGAATCATGTTGACACACTTGATGGATGAAAGATGACAACAGAATCATTCAGTGTCTCTTTCATGTCGCATCCATAACTGATGGTCTTGGAAATGTGACTGCAGCGTTTGTCAGTAAACTGGAACATTACATAGGAAAATAATACCATCATAATTTGGAGATAGTTTTATGGAAAATGTGTAATGCACTTTCTGTCATCAGGTGTGGCTATTGTATTGGAGAAGAGGCGTTTTTAAGCTTGTTAAATATGAATATTTTCTGGTTTCTTTGATCCATATAACAAACCAATCATTAAAACTAAATAATTTGGGTTTGTGGACAAAACAAGACATTTGTTACAACATGTTTTTGTATCTGGATATAAATACAGTGAAATACAGTATAAAATAAAACAGCATAAAGGTCAGGAGATGATACTGTCAGGCTCAGCTAATATTAGTACATCTTTCAGGTCAGTTTTGTAGCTCTATATAGATTATGTTTATTTTAAACTCACAGAAGCAACAGTAGCTGGATTTTTGCTGCGATATAAGAGGTCGATTGTCTCCAACTGCCCTTTTTTTAAAAAAAATGTGTTTCACTTCCTTGTTTTTACTGGCAACAGGTTTACTATTTTGTGTTGCTCCCCAGAGTAAAATCTGTTTTTGGCATATTTAAATACACCATGTACCATGTTGTGAATAGAACTTAGAGTCAATATTGTGCTGTGGTGGTTGCGCCTCCCAGTGAGGCCACAGTATCACTCTGTATGTTTCCATGCTAACACAAGCCTGAGCTTCATTAGCAGTGTAGGCGACACTTCACTGTAGGAAATATATCATTTACAAGATTAAAAACAAAGTCTACTTTCAGATATGGATTTGAATGGTTACGAGTACTAGCAGGAAATGGATTTATAGTAATGCTAGGTAGCGATATTCCCCACTTTCTGCTTGTTTTTTTCAGTTTAGCTTGTGGCTCATTGTTAGCATGCCAGGCGCCATTTTGAGTCTTCCTACCATACACAAACTTGAAATAATGGCAGATTGTTTCATGGCTAAGATACATGAAAGAGGACACCCAGTGTCAGTATTCGGTTGGACGAACGTGTTTACATTTATTATTGAGTCGAGTTTCAGTCGCACTAACACAATAATTATTTTTTCTAATGTCATGCAAACTGACTGATTGGAATAGATATTATCCAGTCTTGTATTAGAAGTACAAGTAAAAGCATTAAAAAAGTGAGGAGTTAGGATTGAACCATGGCAGATCAGTGAGGGGTGAGTCTTTCAACAGGATGGTTGTGCGTTCAATTCCTGGCTCTGCTCGTCTATATGTGTCCTTGAGCAAGACATTTAACCCCATGTTGTAACGTGTGAATGGGTGAAATCTGTGGTGTAAAGCAGCTCATCAAGACTAGAAAAGCTCTATATAAATCTGATTTTATTTGGTGGTAACGAGTAACAAAGATAGTTAGAGGAAATGTAGTGGAGTAAATGTAAAAGTTACTCGAAATATGAGTCACAAAGTACAGATATGTGAATTTTGTACTTAAGTACACTAAAGTATTTGTACTGTGTCATTTCAACAATGATATCATCACAACAAGTGCTGCAAACACTGCTGGCAGCAGCTTTAATGTGATTTTCCCCAAGAAGAAAATTAATGACAAATTTAATGCTTGATATACTCCCATAAGCTGTCACAGTCAGTTAGGTTCGACATATTTTTAGTGTGAATGTGTTTGTTTGATGTTATTTGTGAGACGATGGAGTCTGGGGAGCGACGGCAGCGAACCAGTGAACTGTGACAAAATGGTGAAGGAGAGAAGAAGAGACGACGACAAAGGATGTGAAGAAGAAGAAGAAGAAGAAAGGGATGGAGGGGAAAGATGAAAGTGAGAGATGTGAGAATGAGTGTGGCATTAACTGAAGGTCGCCAGCGGGGGATGTTCTCAGTGCCACGGCGGCCTGGGGTTTGATCGGCGGGTCATGTGCCGACATGTTTTTGTTAATTGCTCATGATGAAGATGATGAAGAGATTGTGTTGCTACACAGAAATAGAATGTTTTTTTTTAGCACTATTCTTCTGTCTTTACTATTTTTGTACCATACATGGAGGTGATTAATTTTCTCAACCTTCATTTAGACAATTAAAGCTTTAAATATATTAAAAATAGACGTGTTGTAGCAAATTTAACATAAAAATATGCATCTACTGTTCTGTACGGTGATTATCCTGACCTAATAATTATAATTGACAATATAATTGAGATAAATGGTTAAAAATAAACATTAATCTCTTTACATTACAGTTTCATAAGAAACACATTATTTGAAAGGCAATGAATATGAAATAAATAAATCATGAGGTCCTGGAATGACTTCAATTTTTTATAATTTTTCTGCATTATGTTGCTTTCTAGCAAATATTGAAAAAGTGTCAATATTTATATAAGAAAATAACGTTAGCTTAGCTTTAAGACATTTTTACATTTTAACCTTCTGTACTTCACTTTTTGAGCTGCCTTACCTGGCTGTTAAGATTCCAATTTTTGGAACTATTTGCAAGATGTTTTTGCTAGCTATTATAAAAATAATGACTAGAAAAAAGGCACAAACATAAATTTAGACATTGGTTATGGTGCTAAAGTGTGACGGTTTGAAGTATTTCAGTTCAGCACTGTTTGTGCTCCATTAGAGGGTGAATTCTTGTTCCGTCCAGGCTTTTTTGGTTGTAACATTAATCCCTTAAACCCTGGACGACCTGCTCGTCTCTTCCTCCCTGTATGTTTGTCAGCTTGCTTAAGCAGAAAAGTGTTTTGTTTTTTCCCTGTTTATACAGACTTTCCCGCAGAAACATTTTTGCCCGGGGGGGAATGTGTGACACCCAGTTGTGTGCATTCTTTACTGCACTTGGTCTCGCAGGTTTTGTTGAAGCAGGCCCAGACTTGTGTACATGGGTGTCATTCTTTTTGACTTGGTGTCAGGAGTTCACTATGACTTAGGTTTTTGCTATGCTGTAAAAACTGGAACATCAAATTGGTCAATTAAACAGTTTTTTGGTTATTTTATCACAGTTTTGGGGGATATAAAAATAGCTATTTTAAGAAAAGATTGCTGTGATGCTGCTGGTTTGTTGCAGCAGGTGTGAAGTTGACATGTTTCCTCGTCGTGTGAGGCAGGGTGTGGACAGCTGTCATGGCAGCAGTTTAAAAAAAAGAAAAAAAGAAAATATTTTGCTTAGGTAAGATACTGTACAACAAGGTGTTCCAGAAGCCTGGGTGTTCCCCAAGGATTCGTGCCAAGATTTGTTCGTGTCCTACTGGGATCAACAGCTGGAGGAGCTCAGGTTGTGAGCATGTGGGTGCTTGTGTGTCTGTCTGTTAACCATACTGTATAAAGTAAAGTTGCCAAAGTAGTTCTTCATTATAATGGCTTTCAATATATCATCTATGTCACTGCTAACACTGACCAAATGAATAACAGAAGGCAAACCTGATAAAAATCTATGCCCACTTAAGTTTGCAGTCCGAAGAGGTCAACGTGATAAAGCGGTGTCTGTGCCTTCCCTTTAAAACAATAGTCATTATCACACTACACTGATTAGAATGTTACTCTGTAGTGAATCAGTGTGCACATTTGATCCAAGATGAAGAAAAAAAAAAAGAGCATGCATCATTGTGCAATTCACTGCCCCATGAGAAAAAATCAGTATGGAAACCCAGCTGGTCAGTCCAAACCTCCCCCCTCCTCCTCCTCCTCCTCCTCCTCTCTGTATGTAACAGCTGGGCCTGTTCTCTTCCTGTTTACACTACATCAACTTCATCACATGATCAGCCTAAACCATCAGTACATGTGCTGTAGCTGCAATCTGGCTGTCGGCATTCAAAAACCTTTTTTTTTTTCTGTGAACAGAACTACAGAATTGTCATAGTCGGTTTTTTGAGACACCGGTCTGTCCTGTGAACGTCAGTTTTTTAAAAGACACTCACTCGCTCACTCGCTCCCTTGGTCATTACTTACTCTCCAGATCCTCCTGGACTTCAGCTCATCAAAAACTGAGAGCTGAGTGTGGGGAGAGAGTGCGTAATGCGTATCAGAAAGCTCGGCTGTCACATGCAGGATTATGATGGATGTCCCACTGACTGCTCGTGACGCCGTGTGAGCGCCTGGAGGCCGGTGATAGCGGGGCTGACCGCTGACAGCCGCCGCTGGTGCCACCTGCCCGCCCACATGCTGACCCATCATATCAACCTAACGCCACGCATTGAAGGGCCCGCGTGGCGAGAACAACCAGGACGTCGCTGAGTGAAAGCTGCTGGGACAGGGAATATGGAGGATGAAATAAAGTAGTCAGAGACTATATGCTGCTTGACAGGCCTTTAAGAGAAACCTGTGAAATTCCACTGACATATGTCATGTAGTTCTTGTGTTTGGCTTTTAACCTGTCAACTCACAGCTGTTCATTTTCCGTACCTATGACTGCGTTTAAAAAATTAAAAAATGGCCTTGTGAGGAGGATACAGCGGTAGAAGACGGATGGATGGATGTTCGAACAAATTACAGCACATATGAGTGGACGGACACCAGCATCATTGACAGCTGGTGTCCGTCCAGTCAGTGGGAGCCTGGTTGCAGGTGACGTCTGTGAACCTCCAGTGCATATTTGTCTCTAGGTGCTGACTGTATCTGTGTCCATATGCTTTTATTTAGGAGCAAAATGGAGCATTAATTCTTGACCTTGAACATTTCTTAACCATTAAACTGTTAAGTTTTAGTCTAAGGTAATCTTAAATCTGCCCCACACTTGAGGAGAATTGGCCCGAATTCAGTCCCGATCTGGCCCTCTCGAGAATCGTGGGTGTCTTCTGATTTTAGGATGATATGAACAGATTTGTAGTGTGAGGGATTATCAGACACAATTTTAACGTCACAGAATTAAAATTAAAATAGGAAGTATTAAACATGTTTACGATTTGAACAGCGATTCATTGCGTGAGCAGAACCAATAACCAATGAGAGCGAGTTGGGAAATGGATGTTGAATCCTCTTTTTTAGAACCATAACTTGTACAAGCCCAGTTGATTCTGTCTTCTCAGCTACATTATGACAGGTTTTTTTGCGTTTCTCAGCACAAAACGTCACGCCTCCATGTCTGTTTATATTCTGAAGTCACGTTAAATCATGCGAGTTTCTGTGAGATCCCAAAATCCCTGGAATCTCCAACCCTGCAATCGTTTGATCAAACACCAAGTGTGTGGTACTGTGTCTCGACTGGATCGTCTCGTCTGTGCTTTCTCTGGATTAAAAAAACATTGAATATCGTTTACAGAATCTGTTGTGTTTGTGGTCTCCCACGTTTTTTAAAATCAAGTGTGGGGCAGCACCGACAAAGATTTAAGGAAAGGTGGATCTTTGTTTTTGTATCGCAGTTATATCAAATTATCTGAAATTTAAAAAAAAATAAGACATGGGTTGTCCAGGCTCTACATTCCATCCATTCCCCCCCTTGATTCTTATCACCTTCTTCCCTCTTCACCTCCCACTCATCCAGATACACATGCTCTGAATGTTAGTCACACCTGCTCTCTGCTCTTGCCCACGGCAGCATCAGTCCGTCTCTCCGTGTGTGTTTGCGTGTGGGCATGTGCTGTGGTTTCCCGACCTGGTTTATTTTTAGCCCTTTTCACGTCACATCAGCCTCCTTTTGCCTTTGTTTTGTCTCTACCGGTGCTGTGATGATGATGGTGTTCTTGTCTTCACTTAAGTGTACAGGTAGGCAGAAAGGGAAGGGGAATGTGATAAATGAAGCACAAATACAGCAGCAGCCGCCTCCCACACAAACGCAATGCACTGAGGCTTCTGGCTTCTGTGCCTCAAGCCACAGAGAAGCAGTGTTGCCATTCAGAGAAAGCTTCTGAATAGTTGTTTTTTACATCTTGAGTCACCGTTTTTTTTCCCAGACATTTCTCATGTTTTATGACACAATTTTTTCCTGTTCTTTTCACTCTGTGTCATCATAATGGCAACGTGAGCCGTCTGATGGCCTCGTTGCGCGGTCTCTGAGCGGCTGCAGTGGTCAAGGTTCTGGCTTGGAATATCATCTGTGGGCTTAACTGGGCCAGAGCTGCGAGTGAGTCAGTGCGGGTCTGTGCTGCTCTGTATCTCAATGATTTTGGCCTCAGGAAGACGTGAGAAGCTTAATACAATGTGAAATTGAATGAGGAGAAAAAGTCTGTAGTGGATAGTAACCTAGACAACAGGTAGAGAGGTTATTTCAATAATTTATTTTACTTGTATATTTCTTGATCACTCTTGAGCCTGTGCTGGTTATAAAATAGACGTCTAAGAGAAAATCGTACCGATCGAAATATGCTTTTCTTGCTACCAACATGGAACCGATGTAAGTACATTTCAATGACAAAAGAGCATCCACAAAACATGATTCATGGTCACACAGCTTCAAAGTATCAGCGTGTGCAATAGAATAAATTGGGGATAATAGTGGAAACTTTTACAGTCTGTCCACAAAGGCACTATTTACCAATGAAAGAATCACTTTATACTAAGGTTGAGGAACATGCGGCATCCAGGCCGTGTGCAGTGTGCAAGAAATGTCCAACCCATGAGGCAATTTATAAATAAAAGCAACTTAGGAGCAACAACAACATCATAAAAATTCTCATGACAGCAACTATTTTCCTGCAATTTTTAGATCATAGTTTGACATCTCTCCAACTCTGCGTCAGTGTGAAGACGCACATCGACGCAGACACTGAGAATCCTTGTTAGCTACAGCTAATTGCATTTTATCAGGGCTCTTGTTACAATTCCTGCAATTACACACACACACACACACATACCCAAGAGTCTCCAGTGCCACTGCAGCTCCACCAGTAAATAAAGTCACAGTGATTACCATTGCTAATGATGACTGTCAGCTCAGGCGTCAGAATAGACCTGTGAAGCTGACCCACCACCCCTCCGTTGGGGGTTGCGCAGCGAGGATCGGTGTGTTGTGGGAGAAAAGCGTGTCTCGTCTTCTGCCCTGAAGTCATTGTCTTATTCATGAGCCAATGTGTTTCAGGTTTATCCAAGGAATAAGCAATTTTTACAAGGCAGTGGGTTTCAGAGTGTAGACACTGTGCTTGCAAAAACCTCCATCGCTTGATTTTTTTTTATAGTTTGGTTTCCTGAAGAAAAGACTTATTCAGTTTTTGTGAATTAAAGTCAAATTTTAAATTGTTATAGGGTCGGACAAGCAGCAAAATTTACTGTCACACATGCAGCAAGGTTTTTGGATGTTGATGGGGAACTTGTATATTATTGAAATTTGGAGAAAAGGTACAATCTGGTGTCATCTGCGTACAAATCGATTCATTTTCCCAATCAGGAAACAAAATTGTAAAAGTCATACGTGATGTTTATGGTTCTAAAAAGTAGCCAATTCTTTACAAAAATAGAAGAGATTTAAAAATGGCAGATTTTTGACCATGAACCACCAGTCATGTAATATCTTACTATAGTACTAGTTCTGTGGAATGTCTCAAGGATTAACATATAAATTGAAAGCAATATAGGACCATATATGAGGTTTTGCGGCACAGACACAGTAGTTACAATGTGAGAGAAAATATGTGTAACCACTGACACTGCTGTGCTGTAAATGATTTACAGTGTTATCATACAAACATTTAACAAACAAAAATACCATGTTAAGTGATGATAAAAACCCAAGGTTGTGATACAAATGAAAAAATAATAATAGACCAATGATGGTTCCCTGGGGCACCCCACAAGATACAAGGTGAACAAAAGTAAACTATTTGACAGTTGGAACAGAAAGTGTCCAATTAAAGAGATACGAGACAAACCATTTTAATGGCACAACCGCTGACTCTGACCCATTTCTACAGTCTGTCAATTAGTAGGTTGTTAGTTCAAAGTGTCAGTAGCAGCTCTTAGTATATATAGTGTTTTGAGAAAAAGAACTGTGCCTCATATTCTATTCTGTTTCCAACCCTGCCTTTTTTTTTTTTGCGTTTTGGCATCACCTGGAATCGGTTGACTCAGTCTGCTGGAGTGAACATGTAGAAGGGAGAGCCAGGAAATGAGAGAGGAGATGTTGCCTGAGGGAGCAGGCGAAGTAAAATGGGTTAGTATGTATATGTGGGCGGTTTGATATGTCAGGGGTGTTTTCATCACTTCTGCCATTTTCTTATTACACTCACTCTGCTGGTCTCTTGGCACCAAACTCCATTACTCACTTATTACTTGAATAACAGCAGGTGAAAATGGTCAGGAATGACAAATCTTTTTCGTTTTCACACTCAGTGATTAAAGGTTAGACTGACTGAATTTTCTTCTTTCCCTCTTGTTTTAAAATCACATGTGTATGTGTGTTTGTTTCGAGGTGGTTATGTGACGGTAATGACTGTCTGAGCACGTTGAGGGATTATGTTTTAAGTGACTGAACCTCGCTGTCTGTGATTGAGAAGCCAGATGTGCTGCTTCACTGCGAAGGCCGCTCATTTGATCAGTCAGCTGAGATGAAAATAGCTGGCTGTCCTCCTTTCTGTGGCCCGGGGATGATGTTCAGGAGCTCATGTAGGTTTGTTAAATGGGTCGGCTCCTGAGTGAATCACGCCAGGGCACGCAACAGGAGAAAAATAATATTCCGTTGACTTATAATGGCATGGAAGGTTATTCCGTTAGCTGAGGAGTTTCTGAACTGGTTGTTTAGAGTTTTGGAACCTTAAAACTAAAATATTTCTGTAAAATATTGGGTATTTTTGGGTTTTAACTGGGAACCATCTTTCATCAGAATGTTACAGCCTGTAGAAAATGAGTCATGCAACATTCCACATTGCAAATAAACAATCCCTTGTGTCCTACACATATTTTACACTGTTATTTGTTGTTATGTAGATTTTAACTGAACGTCAGTTTTGCCTGTAGCATGTAGAGTTACTTTTGGTCAAATTTGACAATGCTAATGAGATTTAAAAAGAAGGAACAGTGTATCTGTGTGCAACAGTCTATAGCCCTCATTATAAGAGGATATAAGGGTTTTGGCCCCAGGATTGTGTAAAATTGTGTAAAGTTCCTATTCACATTGCGGTTGAGTTATTTTTAACGCCACAGGAATTACAGTTGGGTGAAAATGGAGAACATCTTAAGTCTGAGTCAAATAAGAACTCGAAGAGAAACTGAAACAAATCCAAGATTTGCTCTCACATTTATTTTTGGTAAACTTGCTACTTGACTCATTGCCCTAAAAATGCAAAAACAGTAACGTTAAAAACAGCAACTGGTTTGCATTTGCCAGTGTTCTGCCATCGATTCTGCTCAAATGCATTTATGAATGTGTACAAATTGCACAGCAGATTTCTTTCATGATATAAAAACTGGGGTTCTTGCGACTGCACAAAGACTAGCATCCTAGCCTGCTAGTTTACAGAAAGTGGGGGAAAAAAATCCACATCCAAAATATAATAGCTGTCTTCTTGGTTAATCATGCTAACAGACAAAACGACTTAAATGTAAGATATTCTTCTGTTCAACAGAAAACCAAACCAGACATAATAATAAACAATAAACAAATAATTTCACTACTTTCAAGACCGTTTTTATGACTGCATTTTCAATGGGACTATGTATTTCCAAACAGGAAGAGATGAAATTATCTGAAAAGTAGCTGCACACAACATGTGGCGGGCTGATAATGAAGACTGTGAACGAACGGAAGGAAGAGACCAGCTGCCTGTGGTGGGATGTTTGACGACGGGTGAGCACCACTCGTGCTGTGAATCCTGTTATGTCACAGATTAGCAGCAGTGATGTGGAGACAGGGAGGGAAGTCTACTTCAGACCCAGTGACTGAGAGGATTATGGCCCCCCCGTGAAAGCGCATCCCATTGGTCAGATTAGGACTAAGAGACTTGTAAGGCGAGGTGTGATTGGAGTTGGTACCGTCACATCTGACACTGGTGATACTGTACATTTACAACAGATGTTACAACAGGACCTCTCATATCTGGTCCATATTGAGCTTTTTCTTTTGGTACAGTCTTACTTACTCTGCAGCCAACTATTACCCAAGCCTCAACAACATAAACTTGTTCTGTTAAACCTCCTCCCTCCGCTGTTCCAACTTTCCCCTCAGAAGACAGCTCTTTCCTCCACACTGTCCCATGATTTTTGCCTTACTTTTAAGAATTCAGATTTGATTAACAAAATATAGTTCCAATGTTCCCTGAGCTTTTCCAACACGTCTGCCGAATTTGCTATTTTATCCACCGATTCATTTTCCTTTATTCCTACGTGAGCTGGCACCTACGTGAACCCCAGCTTTATGAATCCCGTAACATGAGTTCTGTGACTATTTCTGATCTGGCTTTTGGCTTTCCCTTGTTTTATTTCTTCAAATGCGGCGAGGGAGTCACTGGGATAAATGTTGAGGCCGTCTTTGATTCTTCAACCCACCTGAGGCCCAGATTATTGCCAGGATCTCTGCTGTACAGAAACAATCTTGTCATTCGTTCTTTCAGAGAAGCTATGACGCAATATTACAATATTACTATTTTGGTTTAAAACAACGGGCACAGTTCCTCCCCCAATGAATCAGAGAATTGTCTCTGAGCCGCTGTAAGAGCTGAGATGAAGCGTCGGCAGGGGACGTAACCTTCAGTGTGTGAGTGTACTTCACTGGAGTGTGAATTCCCATGAGTGGATGTTAGCATTTAGTCACTTCACATCCTGGCCTCTCCATATGCTGCATGAACGTCGAGTGGTTATTGATGAACGTGGCACTTGAACACATCGGACTCTACATTCAACGTTAGCGCATGTGGAGTCGAGCGCGACAATGCTACACTATTCACAGTTGACTTTTGTCTGAATGTCTTCCTTCATCCTGTATTAAGAGTATTGCTGGAGACGTTTTCCTCAAATGGATTTCTGTACTCTGTAATGAATTATGATCGTTGGTTGATTTGATCATCTGTTTCGGAAAAGGGAGGGAGTGGTGGATGGGTGGTTCTCAATACGTGGAATCTCTGCGCTGATGTTAAAATTGCGGGGGCTGCTCCTCGGACAGATGTGACTGATGTGCCGTCTTATTGTTTCCCGCAGATCACCAGAAGTTGGAGCGCGAAGCCAGGATCTGCCGTCTGCTCAAGCATCCCAACATCGGTAACCAGCACTCCCTTGCTATTTCTTTGTGTCTGTCATGATGTCTCATCAAGAGTTGTGTTTAATAAACTGTATATTAGGGTCAGAAGTCAGTAAAGTAGCTAGTGAAGAGTTGTATGAATATAGGTTATGTACCCAATTCCCATCGCTCTCTATTGATTTAGAGCTGCAACTAACGATTATTTTCATAATCAATTAACCTGTTGATTATTTTCTTGATTAATCGAGTAATCGTTTGGTGCATAAGATGTCAGAAAAAATTTTGATCAGTGTTTGTCAAAACCAAAATGATTCAGTTTAAATGATTTCATTGAGCAAAGAAACCAGAAAATATTCACATTTAACAAGCTGAAACTATCTTGTTTCAAATCAAATCTTGTTTTAATCATGAGAAAAGCTTCAAAACCAATGAATTGATTATCAAAATAGTTGATGGATTAATAACCGATTAATCGAGTTATTGCTTCAGCTCTAGGTTAATTTGGACACTCAGCCATCTGCTGTCGGGCCCAAACCCGGATGGGAGCGTTGCTTCAGGAAGGGCATCCACCTTAAAAAATCTCATATGTGGATCACTGAAAAATGTGATCCGCTGTGGCGACCCCTAGAGAGGGAAAAAACGAGAAAAAATGTTTAATATGTAGATCATGAAATACATTTTTAATACTTTTCTAGGACTAAAAGAAATCATACTGATGCTCCATCATATCCTTTAAACTGCAACAGCAGTGCAGTTGGGATTTAATTCAATTCCAAGTGATATTAAGAAAAAAAAAAAAACCTTAAATTTGATTTAGTGAACCTTGGCAGCACAGTGAGAGGAGAAACAGAGTATTTCCCTAGATTTGATAAAACTGCCTGGAAATGATCCAAAATAGCAATGAGGCATATTTCACTGAGGCAAAAAAAAAAAGTTCCCTAATAGAAAAGTTAATTTCCTATCCTGCTGTATATTGGCTTTAAGCAACTTATGGTCCGCGGGCCAAAACTGGCCCACTAGCATCAATTTGTGGCCCAAACAAAATTGAAAGGATCTCATTTCCTATTTAGTTGTTGGGCCTGCAAAGTAAAACACATGATGTAGAAACTTGCTAAGGAAAACATGTATTTGATGACCCCTGATCTGGACCTGATCTGGATCTCAGGTAGGGTGGGTGATAAGTGAAGCTAAACTTCTGGCTACCTTCCTTTCCTTTGCTGCCATTAGGAGTGGATCCTGACTGGATTAAGTTAGTAGACTTTCATTTTTCTTAGCTTTCAAACACAACAGCTTTTATATTAATGTCCTAGCACTGTCTCCTCACCGTGACTCTAAGGCCTGCAGAGCTACCTTTTCAAGGTCTTTATACCTGCAGGAAAAACAAATGTAGCACACTCATTTATTGCAATGACACCAGTGTTTAGTGTGCGACACAAACCACACAAGAGTTTTTACTGTAAATGTAAATGAGTTCTGCCTCGGGGGGGGTGTGGCTGTGGTGAGCATATTTACATTATCCCGTACTTTGCATGGGCTTTATCTACAAATATAGCACATCTGCATACATGAACACCCACATCCCCCACCACCACGTCACAGATACTCACACTGGGAGCTACAGAGACCAAATGACTGTAATTACCACCTCAGTCATGGCATAATGAAAACTAGCATTTATTAGTTGTTTGGTCCTTTTCTTTCCTCTTTAGGGAAAAAAGATGGATGAGTTTGTGGCAGTGACAAACGGATGAATAATGGGGGGGTGGATCGATAGACCAACGCATGGAGTGTTATAAAGATAAGAGAGGGCTATCTCACAGAGGTTTGGCTTCCCATGTATATTGCCCAAACTAAACCGAGGCTTTATTTCAATGGAACGCGGTAATTTTGCATTGAGAGAGACAGTGTTAATAGGTGGTTAGTTAACAGACCGACATTTTAGAGCCCTTTAAATGGACTTCAACCGTTTCACAGTTAAATAAGCAGTTCAGGAAGACGTGGATCAGTAGAAAAACCTTGATAAAATGTTACGGAATCTTGCGTTTGCGCACGTATCCGCTGTCACTTTTCTCCTCCATAAATGTCCCAGCGCTCTCATTTGAAGACGGTGACACGTCGGGAGCAGCTGGCGTTGGACTCATTACTACAGTATGCCATTCACGAAGCACCCAGCTTGGGAAAAGCCCTAATTCCTTTAAAGGTTTCAAACATCAATATAGCAGCCAACAATTATTTTCTATATATAGAAACTGTATAGTGGATTAATGACGTTAGGGACGTCTTTGTTTTGGTAGCTTGTGCAGGCGTGTGCTGTGTGTGTGAAGCCGCCTTTGTGTCATCATTAGCCCTCCCCACACAAAAGATGAGGACTCCAGCTCCAAAAGGCCGCGTGGACACACTCATTTTCAACCATTTGCATTTAAATAGGCACATAATCACTTCAAATACACCTGTCTGCTGCCAAAGATGTGGCTACACCTTATTTTATGCCGTATATGGACTAGGCTAATCTTGCCACTTGGCAACCATCTTGTTCACGCCTTTAGGCAGCTGTTATAGACTCACAAAGACCAGGTTCCTATCTAAATAAATGGAGGAGAAAGACGTTGGGGCAGACAATATTGCATTTCTAACCTCTAAAGTCTCCCAGTGATAGATCTCTGTGATGATGATCGGGGAATTATCTGACATAAGACGTCAGGGAATCCCTTGGGGAAGATCTTTCCTTTTTAAAAATCTTCTCATCCATCCATCATCTCCTATTTTCTCTCCGACCTGTCTCTCTTTAACCTCTCTCAAACACTGAAATTGGAATGACCTTTTTCCTGAAGCCCCTTATTTCATATTCATACGCATTCGCGGCGCAGTCGTTCACCGCTGAAAATATTTCCAACAGAATCCGTTTCGCCCAGACGAAGATATCATAACTAGAGCATGAGTTATTCCCCCGCTGACCTTATACAGACCAAACAAATCAATTGTGGATTATTAAAACTGAGCCAAAATCAATTCTAGCTGAGCTTTTTTTTTTATTGTTGTGCGAGCTGTTTAAGCTGCATTACGGTGGATCTACACTGTCAATGATTAACCTCATTGGTCCTGCATTGTGCTGTAATTACTCGAAACCATTAAAACTATAGAGGGAACTGTCGATCTTCTTCATTTGAAGCCGCTCTCGGAGTGAAACGAACACTTTGGTGTTTCAGACCGTCTCACTGCTGCAGTCTGACAGGTGTAACCCCCGAGCGGCCGCTTCATTATATACTGTACGTCTTTCTACCTTCAGTTTGACCCTGTTTGTTCACAGCGTTTCATGTCCAGTCCACAGAGATGATAATTGGCTCAGTGGAAGCTCAAACAGCCGGCCGAGTTCTTCATCTTTCGTCTTGTGGCGCACAGTGAGAGAGACACTGACAGTCAGAGCAGGGGAAGGATGTGCCGGCGTGTTCACGATCTGCCTCTTCGTTCGAAACCTGAAGCGGTGTTGTGATTTAGCATTTAATACAAAATGGACAAAACAAATCCCAGTCGTGTATTATGCAGAGATGAGACAATGCGATACTCAGTGTAGTGTCCAATACTGTAATACTAATATTGGACAGCTCCACTAAAATTCAATACGGTCCAAAGAGAATGGAGATTGGAGAATTATGCCGGGGCTTGAGCTGTGTTAGGTAACCAGTGTGACGCAGAAGAGTCGTTTAACTGCAGTGAGACATTAATTATTGACTGCAATTACAGCGTCTCCAGGGGTTAATATCGTTGTAACAGTTATTTTGGCTGTTCATAACCAGCTCTAAGAGTTGTTACAAGAATGAATGCAAATCAGTAAAACCTTAAATATTTGATCAGATTTATGCCCCGTTCTGTAGTGTATTTAAAAAGAAAATACCATATGCTTACACTGTATTGAGACCGCTCAACCTACACAAAGCCAAATAAAGGGCATACATTAAAATTTCAACAGTGTCTCCTCATGTGTTTTCCACATCTCCAGCCTCTTATAGAGAACAGAAGTGAATATTGTGAATCATTTATTTCTCATATCTTATATATATGTGAATTCACTCTGGCGACGCATGGAGACGTAATATTTCCTCACTGAGCTGACATTTAAACCCCAAGCAGCAAATTCTGTGTTCTTTCACTTCATGACTAAATGAATGAATGATTTTTCAGCTTCTTAAATGTGAATATTGTCATTTTCTTTGCTCCATATAACAAAGAAATCATTCAAACGTAATGATTTTAGTTTGTGGACAAAACACGACATGCGAGAAACATCATTTCCAGGTTTGGGAAACGGCGATCAACATTTTACAACTCGATGAATTGAGAAAACAAGCGACAGATTAATCGATTATGAAAATAATCGCTAGTTGCAGCTCAATTTATCGTGATGCAAGTATCTTGCATGATATTATCATTGTTGGGAGATTGTGTGTCGTTAACGTATTAACGTGTCTGTGTCAGTGATGATGAACGGTTTATTTCACACACTAACTCACTTTCTGTTCCAGGGTCAGGTTTCACAGAGAAGCTGCACATGAAGGATTTGTGTGGCTTTTATCTGCTCAAAAAACCTAAAGTGTGCTGTTTAATATTAATATGCTTGATACGAGAACAGTCACTTTGATGAATATAATTAAACCTTTAGGGAAATCAAACTGTGTTTTTTTTTTCTTCTGTTTCTACATCTGACAGTGGCATGAAAAGAGTTCTTTTCAGTCACTGTGTGATGACTAAAGAGCTGCTAATCTCGGCAAACTGTTTCTGAATGTGAATATGCGAGGGACAGGGCGGAACAGAGGAACACATTGCCCAATATTTGTCGAATAAAGACGTTGTAATTTGTCTTCTTTGATGTGTGGATTGCTGTGAGCAGACATTGGGCAAAAAAGTTGGGGAATAAAATCAGATTATAGTTGTTACAACAAAGGTCTTGGCCCAGATTTCTGCTGTTTTCACCGGAATCCACCACAAAATATTGGCACTTCAATTAATCCAGTATCAGGACTGCAGCAAACTATTCTTTTAATGATAGGTGAAGATTAAAAATAAAATTGTATTTTCTCCAACCAAAACTCCATTTGCTGCAAATAAATCACAACATATTCACGTTTAAGAAGCTGGAATCTGGAAAACCTGTTTTTATTCTATAAAATACTCGCTCAAACGGATTAGCCCAGTGGTTCTCAAACCTTTTATACTGAGTAGCACCTGAGAAAACCTTGTAAATAGGCCGAGCAGAGTCACAGGAGGCCGATAATTTGCTCTCTCATCGTCCTCCTCTTCCTCACATACACTTCACACACCAACCGTAGTTTTCCAGGCTTAACAAGTTGTGATGTCATCTGTCTTTGAGGAGAAATAAGACATTTAAATGGGGGGACACAATGTTATGAAATCTCTTTAAAAAAAATGGAAATGGGAGAACAGAAACAGTTGGAACACGCTCAGAGAAACCTGGCAAATTAACTGGGACAACAAGGCTCTTGGAATCCAGAAAACGAATCCCTATTATAACTGTTCGCTCACAAAACTGTCTGTTACAATGACAAATAATAAAAAAACGGGTGATTTTAGTGTCGGGAGTCTTTAACACACTCCCCACTGAGCGGAAACAACGCGACTCTGGTGTTCAGTGCTCAGTTTGTGCTTCAGTGAGTTGTTCATCCGTCACGCAGTGACCTCCTGCTGCTTCCCTGGATCTGCACAACACTGTCATACACAATAGAATAACTTTCACGTCTCTTTTGTCCCCCCCCTTTCCTTTCTTCCAGTGCGACTCCATGACAGCATATCAGAGGAAGGATTCCACTACCTGGTCTTTGACTTGTAAGTGCAAGAGATTTGTATTTCTACGTCGCCTCTTTGTCGCGTTTTTTCTTTCACGATGCTCACAGGTTTGAAATGTGCTCAGCGCACGAGTGCAACCACTGTACGAGTTGAAATTTCCCCGCGGTGACATTTGGGTTGAGTGCCGTGTGTCACGACAGATGAGAAGATGGTTCGCGCCGCTCATTTAATCCGTGTAGTGATGGGACTTTGTGCTTCTGTGGGGGATTATAACTTCACCTGGAGTCAGCCGGTGACTGCAGATGGCTCGACAAGGCTGGTTATTGTCTGAAACTCCTGAGAACGACTGATTGCGGTAGTCCATTAAAGCTGTAGTATGTAACTTGAAAATAAAGCAAATGTTCCATTTTAACCATTGCGAAATGAGTACACAAAAAAGAGATGCTCTCTCTCTGTCAGTGTTTTTGTTTTCGTGTCTGTGGCGACACAAAGCAAAACAGCTTTTCACTTTTCAGATTATTCAATTAATAATCGATGAATTAGTATTAGAGCATTAGGGCCAAACTGAAGAGAAAACAGTATATAGTATAATTTAATATTACAAGGAAAAGTCATAATATTATGACTTTTTCTAAGAGTTTTTTTTACTAGTACGACTTAATGAAGTCGTGATATGAGATTCTTTTTATCATTTAGAATTAACTGTATTATTATTGTTGTTAAATAGCAGCAGAATGCAGAGGTAACTCCACATTCCTCATCTTGCAGCTGATCATCTGAGATTTTGCTTGAATAATAATTATGACTTTATTTTCGAAAGTTTTTTTTTTTTTTAAAAATCTTCAGTTTGGCCTCAATACTCAATTGGAATGTTTTTTGTTTCTTTTTAAATAATTTAACCAAGCGTTCAGATTTTTCAGCTTCTTAGACGTGAATACTGTCTGGTTTCTTTGCTTCCTTTTAGCAAAGAGATCATTAAAACAAGTGATTTTTGTGGCCAAAATGAGACATTTTGAGGACATCGTCATTTCGAGGTTTGGGGGAAACAACGATCGGCATTTTTTGACATTTTATGGACCAGACAAGTACTCGAGAGTTCATTGAACGACAGTGCTGAACCTAAGAAATAAGAAAACACCCGTAAAAAGTCTCAGAAATGGATTCTGCTGCTAAAACTAAACCTATAAAAACTCTATATGTGCAGAATTAGAACCTCATATTTATATATTTAGAACCAGATTGGTCTTCCACGTGAACCTTGGGTGCTTTTCAAATCCGATGCAAATTTAAAACCTGACATGAATGATGTGAGATTTACATTATCCGTGATATATGAGCCAACGTGAGGGGAATTTCACGCTCGGGAGCTGGATGTTTTGTTTCCTCCCGACTCTAATCTGCTGTTATGAAGCGTAAAATGAGAGCGCTTTTGCCTGCATTTCCTGCAGCAAGAATCATCTTTACACACATGTATATGTATGTGTTACTTTGATGATGAAACACTTATGTTAGGCCCATGAGGCAGCTCACACTCTATTAAATCCACCAACCTCCTCTGCTGCTGTCAGTCGCCGTCTTCCTCTACATCTATTACATCCATTTCCCAATTTGTTAATCACGCAGTCCATATCCTCATCCGTCATCGTGAACCTAATAATCCAAGCTTTCTCTTCCACTTCCTTTAATCGACTTCTCCGTTCTGTCACTCCGCCTAACCCCTGGTCAGCTGTGTGCAGACTAAGCTGACCAGCTTCATTTTTTGTCTTAAACTGTGCATTTAAAGCTTTAATGAAACAATAATTCCATAATAACATTTCTGGATTATTTTAATCAAGTGATTTTGACGTGTCTCGCTGTCATTAGTACATTTACTTACTATCCGCATTGTTAGGACTGCACTTTTTAAATCATCGGGCACAAAGTTATTATCGGATTAATAAAACCATATTATTGGAATGTTTACAGTGTCTGCATAGGCAGCAAACCAGAAACAGCAGTTTTACTTATTAAATCCTGTCAACCCCCTTTTTATTCATCAATTTACTGAGGGAAAAGAAATTTAAAACAGAAGAGATACATAAAGCAAAACAAGACAAGGTAAACACAAAGAAAGGTAAACAAAGAAAACAGATAATGAAAAGGAAATACTCAAAGGAAATACTGGTCTGTTTGGCTTGTTTTTCATTTGTGTTTAGTATGTGACAAAACAGAAATGTATTGACCGTGCCGCAGTCATTTGTTTATATTCAACATTTATCCAATTTGCATCCATCTAAATTCTGGTGGGTGCACGTGTGGCTTTATGTATTTGTTTACTCATTGACCAAGTCACATCTTCATCTCAATAATGCAAACACATCGATCACATTATTTTATATTTTGAATGTCTTTTGTCCGTCCCCTGCAGAGTCACTGGTGGTGAGCTGTTTGAGGACATCGTTGCCAGGGAGTACTACAGTGAAGCTGACGCCAGGTCAGAGTCACACCTCGCTCTGTTTATATTTCTGTCAACTAATGTGTGACGTGAAACCTCTTTTTTTTGGTATCATGAAGGCATATTAAGGTAGAAACACAGTTGACACCTATTACCAATAATATAAAGCAAAAACTTAAGCAAATACTTAAGTTTTGGCCATCTTTACGTTCACATGCATATTAATGTTTAAACTATTTCAACTAAAATCTAGCAGTATTAAAGTGTCTCCTCTTCATATGCCTTTCATGCTCCTATTTCTCTCTTCACATTTCCTCTTCTACCTTAATTTTACCTTCGATCATGGATCTACTTTCCCAGTGTCGCCGTGCTTCCTGTTTATTTAAAAATCCACTCAAAATGGAACCAGTTTTTGCAAAAGAAGAAACCGCTTCATCCCGAAGAATCCTTCTTCAAATTCCTCATCCAGTGGGTTTTTTTTTCATAAAGCTGAGTTGAAGTTTGTCTTCCAGAGCGGCTCCAGGTCCCCTGATGTTCAGAGTTGCTCGTTTATGAAAATAAGATCCACATTTTGGAGAAATCTGGATTCTAAGTTGCAGTGGATTTTACTGATTATGTAATTATTATTATTTTTTATATAAGCTTTATTGATGAAAACAGCATGCGTGTGACCTTTGTATATCTCTCTATGTTGAATAGCATAAAGGAGCAGTTCCACACTGTGCTTTCTTTCTGAAAGTGACGTGAGAATATGGTCCGTAGTTAGCGGGAGTTAGCCTAGCTTTGCATTCGGACTGGAAACAACGGGGGAAAGCTAGCTTACAGCTGTATCACTCATCAACATTTCATCTAGTCAATAAATACTGTAAATGGCATAAAGAGCGGTTTGCTTCAGAAAGTGACTTGAGAACATGGTCGGTAGTTAGCAGGAGTTAGCCTAGCTTAGCATTAGAACAGGAAACAGGGGTGAAAGCTAGTGAACTCATCAACGTTTATTCTAGTTGAATAAATGGCATAAAGGAGCAGTTTGCTTCAGAAAGTGATGTGAGAACATGGTCAGTATAGCTTGTGGGAGTTAGCCTAGCTTAGCATTAGTACTTAAACCGGGGCGAAAGCTAGCTTAGTGCTGTCTAGAAAAGTGAACTCATCAGCATTTATTCTAGTAGATGAATAAATGGCATAAAAGAGCAGTTTCTTACTGAATGTCATGTGTGAACACGTTCAGTCACAGAATGTTGTCTAGCTTAGCTGTAGAGCTTGAAAGGGGGGAAAGCTAGCCTAGCCATGTCCAGCCATTTGTGCTTCCTGTCTTTATGCTAAGCTAGGCTAATGGGCTTCTAACTGAACTGAAACTGTCATCTCACTCCAGAAAAGAAAGCAGTCAGTCATATTTGCAAAAAAACAAACCAAAGGGTGAACTGTTCCTTTAAAACATTTCCTCTGTACATGGAGTGTTGGTACATGATGTGTTGTGGTGTGTTCTGTCTGTTCTCCTGACATTCACCTGTTCTCCCTCTTCCTCTCCTTCTTGCTTCTGGCCTCCTGGTATCTCTCTCTCTCCTCCACAGTCACTGCATACAGCAGATTCTAGAAAGTGTAAATCACTGCCACATAAATGGCATAGTGCACAGGGATTTAAAGGTTAGTAAGTGATGACAGGAACGGCCAAAAGACACAGGGCCTGCCCACCTGCGGCGCCTCACCCCGCTCCTCCGCTGCCTGATCAGTCGACTAGTTAACCTTTTCGCAGGGCGCCGCCTCCCCGAAAAAACACAACCGCCACCACCCTCCCTCCCTCCCTCCACCAGACACAGCTCACACACACACCACCTGACAGAAGTGTTCAAATAACCACTTACTGCACGGCATTGTGGGCAGTTTTGGCAGGAGAAGGAGGCGGTGGGTTGTGTCGTTTCCTGGGGAGGGGCTGGTAGATCGCATCATGACCTGCCCCTCCTGTATAACGGTGCACAAAGTGCATGTAGCATCTGACCAAACCCATGCTGTGACGAAGCAACTGAGAGACTTGAGGCCTGAGGGAGGAGAAGGAGGAGGAGGAGGCTCCAGAGAATCGTCTGCACACACAAAACACAAAAGCTTCAAATTGAAAAATCGCAATCTGATTTGTCTTCAGACATTAGATTAAATGATGTCCAGTGAACCGACAGCACCTCCACTACATTATAGGATTAGCGTCTTTGTCGTGTAATTTGTAATTATAAACAAATGTCTCTCTGTGTTCCTCAGTATAGTGGTGATTGGATCCCATGCTGAACACAGGAAGTGTCTGTACATAAACAGAACCAGTGACAGAACCACACATTTGAATCAGAGTTTGAACACTTATTATTAGTATTTTGAGATTCAGAAAAGTCTAAACAGTCTACTCCACGCGATCTTTTGTGTCACTTGAGTCAAACAGGTTTGTGGAGGTGATGTGGGTATCATGTAGTCTGTGTCTGTTACATGAGAACCAGCTGCAGATTTGAGACCTCCTCCTCCTCCTCCTCCCCCTCAGTCTCTCGGGGTCCTGCTTCTCGTTAGCCTGGAGCTAACACTACTTCTGTTTTGAGACTTTGGCGGAGACTTGGCCGTGTTGTGTGAGCAGCAGATGATGGCGTAATTACAGCCATGTTTTTCTTTCCTGGGTTCTGTCACAGACACACACACACACACACACATGCAACCAAAATAAGGTTGGGGAGAGTGCTTTTGAGTAAATGGTCCATTTTAGCATAAATTGCTCACCACTGTGGCCTCTTGGTGACTCACTTACCACAATGCTGTACAGTCACGAACACGGCCATGTTCTCCCCGTCCCTCCCCTCCCCTCCCCCGAGTGTCAAAGTGAGCTCACAGCCATAGACCGCGATTGGTAGCTTGTCACTAACCCATGGCCCCCTGGTGTTTGCATGCAGTCATTGCATTCAGCAGATCCTAGAGGCCGTGCTCCACTGCCACCAGATGGGCGTGGTCCACCGCGACCTCAAGGTAAGTAGACGCACAAAACAGACGAAGCAATCTCAAAGTCTTTGGTGTCCCTCATTCCAACAAGTCTATGTTTTACTTTTCGTGTCCCCTTTTTTCTCTGCTTTTACTCTGACTCTTTAACGCTGCCAATCCTCCAATCAAAAAAATCACCCCACGCGATCATTTCCTGACTCTCGGAGATGTCGGTGCACATTTTTGCAGGTCAAAGTTTGCTTTCAGACCGGGATTTAATATTCATCCTGAGGGATCAGATCACAAGTAGGGAAAATGTGTCTGAAGAACATCTACCATGGTTCACATAAATCATTCAAACTGAACAAGTGAAAGATCTTGGACTATTTAGGTCAAAACATTAGTGCGATGATTGCAGCCACACTGGTCTCGTTTCCATCTGATCCAGTGCTGCATTTTCTCGCTGTGCTTTGCTGCCCAACCTCTGGATTTGCCAATCAAATGAACCAGGTGTGTCTGAGGTTTGGTTTACCTTCAGCAGTAATGAGCTCTCTCTCTTTGCATCCGTCCCTGTGCCGTCTGATTGGCGGTTGCCGGGCAGCTGACACAGCTCGCTGCAGAAAAACAAAGACAAAACAAATACAACCCCCAAAAAAAAAAAAAAACAAGCAAGCAGCAGAGCAGAGGTGCGACAGGGAGAGCCACTTTGTATTGTGTGTGTGTGAGTGATTTCATGTCTCAGAATCATGATTTTGAGCAGCACAGTGAGAAAACACACACACACACACAAGAAGGCAAATAGCGGTCCTTTGTAAGTGTAGCATGATAGTTTATGTAAGAGTCTAGACACAGTATAACACACCGAGTTTTAACTTCCATTCATTTCGGCAGCCTTAACAACGCCTTATCTCTAACTTTAACCATAATCTTCACCTCTAACCTGCATTTAAATCTTAGTCAGTTCCTCAGAAATTGGAGAACAGAACCAGTTTTGGTCTCCAATAAGGAGTCCTGCTGAGGTCAGGGTTTATGTCAGAAAAGGTCCTGAATACACATACAGTTAATTCTCAACAGAGTAGAGCTTAAAAGAGAGGTCATAATGACAAGATAATAGTTCACACACATGCAACACAAGGTAAACAGCGACACTGCACACCGATCGACAACATAGCACTTGAAAATGCATATTAATCATATTTAGGAAGTTAAAATAGACACAATTATTCACAAGAAGGATATGTGGACACATCAGCTCTAAAACCACAACACTAACACTTTATTCTAAATATCCAATAAAACAAAAGTATAAAGAGATAAGACTTCATCTTTAATTAATAGTCAAATACATAATCTAAGAATTCTGGGGGTGGGGGAGGGGGGGGCGGCTGTACATTGTTTGTACATTTCTGACAGTGAACGCAGCTCGTGCATTTGTCAGCATCAGTGTTAGTCTGATTGAGGCAGAACCCCTGGGCTGCTTTTTCGTAGGCCAGTAATTCTATTTACTTTATGGCTCGCAGTATTACACAAAATCCAATTACAGCTATTACACACACCAGCAGCAAGGACGGGGCATAAATCCTGATCAATCTGATATGAACTGTACTTTCTGCACACACATACAGAACGCGTGTGTGTGTGTGTGTGTGTGTGTGCGTGCGCGCACCGTTACACAATCTGCACATTGCCAGGTGTTAAAGCACACTGAGCAGCGTCCACACAGATCTGTGTCACACCATCTGTGGCGTGATTCGAAGGCACTTCTCTCTCCCAAATGGATTCAGATATTACTGAATCAAGGCGAAACGCAGGTGCACCCCATTATATTCTACCACATTGATTTTCTGTCACATCTCAAGTCACGGAGAGCGAACGCAGCACCTGAAAGTGCAGAAGCTGCCAATGATTGAATAAATCTATCATCACAGTCCAGTCCTGGTTTCCTCATGAAGCCAACCAGGAAGTAAGAATATATTGAATGGCCACTAGGAGGCAACTCTGAGCCTACTTCTCATCTGATTTATAATGTCAGTCACCCTTTTCGGCCATTTGGCATGCCTACGCCTCATTACCGTAACTCCTAGACCGTTTGTGATATCTAGAAAATTCAAAAACTATGGACTGGCGATCTGTCCAGGGTGTGACCCCGCCTTTCACCCTATGTCTGAGATTGGCACAGCACCCCGTTTGACCCTCATGTGGAGGATAAAGCGGTAGAAGATGGATGGATGGATACAGAAAAGCAGAGAAAAAGAGCTTTGCGCCCATATTCTAGCGACCGTCCAATCACAGACAAGATTCACCAGAGAATGGCGTCAAATTTTGTGAATGATGTCCTCGTTTAGAGAAAAGTAGAAGACAAAGTAGAGCACTTATGAGGGGACACTGGTGTGATTGACAGCCGCTTTTGTCCTGGTTGCAGGTTCATTCAGTTCAATTCAATTTTATTTGTATCGCCAAACCTTATTTAATCAACATTATAGGGCACAGAGAAACCTAGATGTGTGGTCATCTGCCTCGACCGGTTGGGGTGAAAGTAAAAATGGGGCACAGAGGAGAGGAGGGGGAGCGAAAGGACAGGAGGGAGGTGAGGTAGAGACAGAAGACAGAGACCAGGAGCAGAAATATAACGGTAGTATCAAGTTGTCAGTTTAGACAAGACTTTGGTTTGCTTGATTCTCGATGTTTCAGAATGGAAGTTCAAAGCCTTAAATTTTACAATTTTGGCCAAAACACCATGTTGTAGTTTTTGTATTTTAAACCAAAACGTGCACTTGCCCGTCACAGTGTTTATGCCCCATTTTATACTGTGGTTTGTCCTGCACAAAAAATGTATAAATTGGGCGTCATGCTGTGTTGAGACCATCAACTCAACACAATGTGTATGGACTTTATGAATCCAGTAAGAAGTAGACTCCGTTTCGCACATGAATCAGCTGTCCTCCATTTCTGTTACGACGTCGGACAGTTGGAAGAACCCCAACACTGATGTGGAAGCACAGTGCCTGATTCAGTAGCAACTACATTTCTTGAATGTTGCTTCTGTTTCGGTGACATTTGAAGAACAATGACCTGCATGAATGTGAATCTACAGTGAAAACTTGCTTGACGTTCTTCCTCTTTTTTTTTTTATATCCTTCATTCCTGGGATTTCATTGGGTGTTTACAGTGGACGATATCAGGGTCCAACGTTTGCAATGACTGCATGACGCTGATGAATGCCTCCAGCCAAAGTCCTCCTCTTCCTCCTCCCATTAACCTCTTCTTCCTTCCCCCTCTTTAAACCTCTAACCACAGCATGCCTGTTCTGATCTGCACGTCTCAGAAATCTCTAACTGCTTCAGAATCCCCTTTAAATGCACATGTTTTTCCCGGCGCAAACGAATGTCTTTGATCGCCGGTGAAAGGCATGTGTGGTACCCTCCGGAATAAATAGCACAAACGGTATGTGTTGGTGATGTGTGGGCCGTGTATAACGAGCGATCTGAGCCATAATTCATTCCGCATATATACTGTGCTTTCGTCGGATGGGGACACGGTGCTGTACACTGTATGTCAGCTTTAACATACAGTGTGTGCGAGTGGGAGGCTGAGGACATTTTTGTCAGAGAATCACAGGTGTGAATAATCCGATGAATTATGGCTGGGTTCCATTTAGCTGCCTCAGTTTTGACGGCGCATACTGGTTCACTTCGATATTACCCTGACGTACATGAACTGAGCTATCGTTAATCTGATTAGTAACACTTTTTGGGCTTTTCCTGCCAAAACATGTCACCGTAGCTTCTGTGGAAGATGATTCCTGATTATGTCGTTGTGAAAGTGCCTTAATATAAAGTGAAGGCGGCAGAATTCCTCGACCTAGATCTGTTTTTAAGTCTGGGTTCATAAGCGTTCAGCCAAAAAAAAGGTGGTGTGAAAAGCCCTGTGAACGGCTGTTTCAAAGCCTTACATTGACAGTTTTGGCCAAAACATCATGTTGTAGTTTTGTAATTGGCTGTCACACATTGTTTATGCCCCGGTTTATCCTGTACATGACTCTAAATTGAACAATATTTTCTAAAATGGGACATTTAGCTGCATTGAAGAAGACCCCAAAATTAGCAGATGAGACCATAAACTCGATAAACTTTATAAATCGAGTAAGAAGAAGACTCATTTCCTCTTGACTCACTCTCGCTCACCCAGGGTGAGCACATGAACAGCTGTCCTCCATTTCTGCAACACACACACACACACAAACACACACTTTATTGATATAGAATGTCAGAATTTTCCACCTGATAGTAGTGAATTATTGTAACATAATTCTTAGCTGTTATTAAAGCCGTCAAAGCCGTTTTTAATATGGTCTCAAATTCTATTCTTGTTATTTTGATAATTACACATTAAATTAAACATTTATATAATGTGGATTTACAAATGTAGAATGAGTAAAACTATACAAACATCTAAAGTAAAGTAAGTCACAGTGTGTGACAGGCTCAGGATGAATTATGGCTCGCTCCACGTGTCACAGTATGCCGTGGCTCCGTAGAAAACGAGGTGTAATTGTTGCCGAGTAATTTCTTTTCGACCCCAGCACGCTCCTCTTTTGTCGTGATTATGTTCCTCCTCAGTCACTTGTGATGATGATGATTTCCTGCTCTCAAAATGTCAACAAATACATTATTCATGTTGTCTGAATATTTACCAAAGCCCCGCCCCCTACCAGAGCTTCGCTGACCCGAACACAACAGAAAACAGGTCCTGACTCGGGTCTTAGGTCGTACAGTTCAGGTGGACCTGTAAATAAAAATGATAGACAATGACCTCAGCCTTGCTTAAATCTTTATGAATCCCAGTATCAGAGTAAAGCACTTAAAGTGTTTGTCTTTGTTCCCTTTAACTCCAAGCCGGAGAATTTGCTCCTAGCCAGCAAGTTGAAGGGGGCGGCGGTTAAACTGGCCGACTTCGGCCTGGCCATTGAGGTGCAGGGAGACCAGCAGGCATGGTTTGGTAAGTGCGCATCACTTTTACAGCTTTTAAGTAACACTGCATGAGCCTTTTATGTTTTAAATGATCTAGTTCACATTTGAAATGGAACAATTCCATTTTTTTTGTCCCAGTTTTCTTTCTGTTAATGCCTAAATCAAGTCATCTGGAGCCCAAACTAAGTCCCTGGTTGCACCGCTCTAAAGGGACAGGGTGTGGCCCTGCTCCTGGCTCTTACATCAGTCTGGATTGGACAGATGTCAGACCTATTTCTCTCCTTGTGTTCCCCAAAGAGCCAAAGGAATAATTGGTCTGTTCCCTCAGCTCCAGTCTCGCACTGTGTTCTGACTTTAATACCGCTTGTTGTACGTTTCATTGCCCTGAGGGTCTGCTGCTGCTTTGAGGTTTGAAACTAGGCTGTGGTTGGGATCTTTAGTGTGTGTCTGTGTGTGTGTGTTGCAGGGTTTGCCGGAACTCCAGGGTACCTGTCTCCCGAGGTGCTGAGGAAAGATCCCTACGGGAAGCCGGTGGACATGTGGGCGTGTGGTAAGATTTTGTTTTATTTATTTCTTCTTTGGTTGCCCCTCGTTTTCCATCCCAGTGGAGCAGGTGCTCGTTACTAGTTGCACACAAATCCCGTCGGTGTGTGTGAGACACACAGTGACTGCAGAAGTTTGCAGCAGATGCTCATTTTCTGACACCCATAGATGGCACACATGAGTTTTACCTGACAAATTTAAGCACTCTGTGTTAGTTCATGTGGGACATGGTAGTCATTGGTTCAGCTCGGCTGAGCCAATGACTACCATGTCCCACATGAACTAACACAGAGTGCTTGAGTATGCACGGTTTCCTAAAGATTGACAAATTGGCGGTGGGCCGTCGAAGAATCAACAGTGACAACCTCAAACACAAGGATTATTCGATTAATTGATTTAGATACCAAAACCCTTTATTTCAGAACAGAGGTGTCAAACTGGCGGCTCGTGGGCCACATGTGGCCCCGCAATCGATTACATGCGGCCCACCACTTACTATCATGTCATAATGAAAACGTGGCCTGCGAAAGAAAATAGACAGAATATAATACTTAATATATTCGCCAGCAATATTTTTACAATAGTAATAATAAGATATTTGGTTGTAATTACATACATATATGTGTATATATGTATATATGTATATAGCTTTAAGCTATGTCAGCACATTCAGCCCTTGAATTTGGGGAAATTGGTTCCTTGACTCTCAAACCAAGGCAGTCCATTTAAATCTGTAAAAATCACCTACACATGATATGTCCCCCCCATTTTCTTTCTTTCCTTTTTTTAATTTCTTTATTTTCTTTATTACTTGTAGTGTTCATTTCATCCACATCTTTCTCTTTCACTAGGTTTTGTGTGTTAGGCCTGGCAGTGGGTGGGGGGGTGGTGGGTGGACAGGGATTCCACATTCAAATGTGATGTCTTATGCTCATAATGTATTTTTATTTATGTCTGTCAAATTATTAAGAAGGTTCTATAAATAAAGTTGTAAAAAAAGAAAAAAAATCACCTACACATTCTGTACATTCCATGGTGTGTGTGTGTGTGTGTGTGTGTGTGCGTGTGTCTGTATGTGACGCAGTGGAACACAGAGGGCTCTTACTTCTTGAATTAATCATTGCTCACACTTATTACTCACACTTATTACACACACTTGTGGCGGGCCAGGGCCACCTGGGCCTGGGATGTCAAACACACAACACGCACACACACACACACACACACCTGTACTGACTCACCAGCTGCACAGAAACAATGGCCCGTGTTGTGTTGTGTGGCCACCGTACAGCCAATCCAAACCCTCCGTCCCTGGTAACGGCAGCAAAGTCAGACACTTGGTTTCTGTTCCTGTGAACACGCCGATCTATACTTAGACATGGTGCAGGTTCCTTCATGTCTGTCTTTATTTCTCACTTCCCAGACTCAGGATTGTGGTACTTAATGGTTGTGGTCATTAATGTTTGGTTTGTGTGTGTTTTCACGTGTAGGTGTGATCCTCTACATTCTCCTGGTGGGATATCCTCCATTTTGGGACGAAGACCAGCACAGACTCTACCAGCAGATTAAAGCTGGAGCCTATGATGTGAGTGGGTGCATGTATAGGCGGTTAATGCACAACTGAGGAGCACCACAACAAAAAACACAAAACAAAACATGAAGAGAGACATGAAATTGAGTTTTTTTACATGGAAGTAAATCCACAAGATCAGCTTTAGCTGGAGGCTTTGAACTACTTTCTGCTTCTGCTGTGCACCCAGTTAAGTTGAACTTGTAGAGGACATCCTGAACTTGGAGATTTCAGAAAATGTAGAGATAAAAAAAAAATGGAAGAACTCATCATTTTGGTGCTTGACCTTCATCATGTTCATCGGTATTCGCTTGTTTTTTTGAGAAAAAGTAAAGTTAGCAGGTCATGGCAGAGCTCGGTAAGGTGGACATTTATGAACAATGAAATGGTTAATCTTACTGTTTTTGTCTTTTCTTCACTAGTAAAAGATGTTTTATTCATTATTACAGTATTGTTTCGTCTATCATTATCGCTATCGTTCTCATTTATATGTATTATTTGCAGCCGGAAATTGATTAAAATAGCAAACTCAAATCAGGGGAGTGTTGATATGTGCTCGCCTCACAAACACAGATAAGGTTTCTGAAGGTATTTAAATGCAACAGGCAGAAGGCTTTAGAAAACAAGGGCCAACAAACAGAGACATGATAACAAATAGAAAGTCTTTGTCTCCACTGGTCTGTGTTTCCTCTGCATCTCTTTCAGTTAGTGTCAGTGTTTGTACAGTAAAAATGAAGGATTTGCAGCTTCTTAATGTCGGTGAGAGACGCTAAATTTGCCGCGGTGTCTCCGTCCCTCTCAAAACAGTTCCCGTCCCCAGAGTGGGACACGGTGACTCCAGAGGCCAAAGATCTGATCAACAAGATGCTGACCATCAATCCAGCCAAGAGAGTCACCGCCACAGACGCTCTCAAACACCCGTGGATCTGCGTATGTATCGGGGGGTTTTTTTTTTTTATACAAACACACAACAGAAAGTCCAGATAAGCTCACCTCTCTTCTCTCTCTGTGTGTTTACAGCAACGCTCCACTGTGGCGTCCATGATGCACAGACAGGAGACTGTGGAGTGCCTGAAGAAGTTCAACGCCAGGCGGAAACTCAAGGTTCGTAATACACGACAACACTGTGCCACTCTACAATCCCTGTTTTATTTTTTTGGTTTTTTTTTATTCTGGGAAAGAGGAAGTAGTCAAATAGCTGCACCTTTTATCAACACATCGAGTATGAATAATTCACCTCGTACAGGATTCAGCTGCGAGAGAACTAACTAAAGCATTATTCCTGTATTTAAATCACTTATCTGGCTCCAACCATTCATATATACATATATATATAAAAAAGTGCCTTGCTTGCCCACATACAGTCCTAGTGGTTTATTTTAAAGTGCTACAAGAGGGAGTCATGATATTTTAGTACTCTAATCACAGAGGCTTTGTTTTAGAATGATTATGATCACAATAATATCATGACGTGACCTTTTTTCAAAGCTACCCCAGGCTTTCTGTGGACCTCTGTCTAATCATTAACCTTTTAGCTTATGTAAACATCATAGCCTGTTTGTCTCTCCCCAGGGTGCCATACTGACAACAATGCTCGCCACTCGCAACTTCTCAGGTAGGAATCGACCAGTTATAGTTACAAGTGACGGCCTTTACGGAATAGTTCTTAGGCTTTTTTTTTTTAAGTGGAACGGCCGGGCTCTGACTGCGTCGTGCACACGTCCTGTGCTGAGGAGCAGCAGGAGACAGACAGACAGACAGACAGAAGCTCTGTGGAAAATATCAAGAGAAACAGATTTTAGCCGTTTAGCAAAGGGCTTAGCTAAAATCTAGTTAAGATAATATGTCAAACAGCTTTACAGCGTCTGACATTTGTGTCTGCAGAGAAAGTCAATTATTTTAACTCTTAGGGGAGCTGCGTCTATGAGGTGACTCCAAATAAATGTGCAGCAGTGGATGTGTGTTGCGATGCAAAAATGTATGATTTAAACGGCTTACAAAGTGACACTAACCTCAGTTTTCAAATGGTAAAACGCTGCCAATCATTAAAATACAGTCACATATAGAATATACATACTCTTTAGATGGTGTAGACTTATATTTTCTGCCACTGGGGGTCGCTCCCTCAGTTTAAACAATAACAAAAGACCTAGTTTGATGATGTCGGGATCATGAGCTTCAGCTCACTTTGTGATTAGGTGACTGATCCTCTCCGTCACTAAGTGTTTAATGTATTGTATGACAATACATTAAACGCTCACTTACTTTCAATATAATAGTGGATTTGGCTTATATTTAAAAAATTAAATAGAATATTAGTCTTTTGTCATTTTTAGTTACTTTAATGGAGAAATGTTACATGTGATTTGAGCTGACATACGTTAGATTTCATTGGGTGACCTTTTGTAAACCTGGTGTCTCCACTTTAAGCCATGTTTTTACTGCACTTGTGTCTGTGTGTCTACCTCTGTTTCTCAGCACAGGAAGCTCACGTCACACAGAGCGCAGTATGTAAGAGACTGCCCTGTTGTCCTTCCGTAACATTTGACGTTGTTTGCTTCCTTGACTTTGTCTTTATTATAGATTTGTCTTTTGTTTAAGATGCATTTCTTTCAAGTGCAGCTGTTTTTGAACACGTCCTTCAGTGCCTGTTAAACTCCACCTATTTCCTCACTTTTTTTCAGCAGAGAATGAAGGATCAATAAAGTCCTGTCTACAGGTCAATTGCAAAGTGCAAAACCTTTAAACGCAGTCTAAAGCAATTGATCGTTTCTCTTTGTGACAAAAAGCAAGCAAACAGTCCAAGCTTATATTTTGAACACTGATGTTAAGTAACCTGTGTACTGTCAGTTGCCTTCAGAGAATGTTAGTGTTCACCTTTGTTTTTCTTCCTTCCTCCTCTTGTGTGGTAACTGGTGTGTAAGGTAAGAGTCCGCGGTGCAGTTGACACTTGTCTACAGTGTCTAACTCCCCCGTCAGGTTTGATTCTGAGGCATGGCATGACGACTAAAGCACCAGTAGAAGTGCTTTCAGCTGACTCAGCGTGTCTGTTAGTAGTCATATTGGAGGAAAAGTCTGAACTCATCTACCATTTCCATCAGTTAAACATGAAGCATGTCATTTCTGCCACTAGGCGTCTATCCATCCATCCATCCATCATCTACCACTTTATCCTCCACCAGAGGGTCGCGGGGGGAGTACACCCTGGACAGTTCGCCAGTCCATCGCAGGGCCACACACACATAGAGACAAACAACCATTCACTCTCATACCTCATGTCAATTTAGGGTGTCCAATTTACTTAATCACCACTATCAATTTATGAAAATTGTGGTCTTCGGCTCACTACCTGCGCTCACTACCTGCGCTGTTGTTGACATCTTTCTGGGGTCAAATCCAGAACTATTTTTTATCAAATGCGTGGAAATACTACTACCAAGATTCTCCATATCAAATTTAATACCTTTGAAGTCCTTTTTTTAATTCCACAAAGAAGGGAATTTAATGCCATCTGCATGACCGTAATAAATGAAATCATCAAATTAGATTAAGATAAGAGATAATTATTATTATTTATATAATAATTTCTGCACACTCAAAATTCCTACACTATATACAGTAGAACAGCATTTCTGAATATCCCCCAAGAGGAAGTGTGCGTACCACTGGTGCTACACGTACCACCGTTTGAGAACCATGGGGATTAAAGAATATAATAGTCAGTCGGTGTGGATAATCTGAGACGTTATCTAATCTGTTATCCCATAATACTTTCACATGATGATAAATGACACAGGGCAACCTCTCTATGTATTATCCAATGAAATGTTTGGCTCCTTTTTTAGGTTTCTTTGCAGAGTTACTAGATTTACATTTAGTCAAAGAGGTAATAATGGAACAAGCACACTTTCCTCCAGTATGGCTGCTAATAGACAACTGATGGCATTGAATAGCAGCTCTTAACTAATAGACATGCACATGTCTTGGTTTTGACAAATCACTCCTGCTAACGCAACCCCTCATTTTCACTGAGGATGCATCAAAACACCCCGAACTCCTTGTTGCTCCTGCCTCCACCACCCACTCTTCTCTTTCTCTCACCGACTTTCCCTGCACGTTGACTTAAACGCTGGTGGTTTTTCCCCTGCCAGCAAGAAAAAAAACCAAACAACAATCTCTTCTCACATGATTCCAAGTCACTTCTTCCAACAAACCCAAGGTGTTTGTCTTTTTTTTCACTGGCGTGTTTGAGATAAAACACACAAGTGCCTGTGTGAAAGCTGGCAGAGAAAGAAAGAGCGAGAGAAGCTTAAAAGGCTCAGTTCCTCGGACACTGCTGTGCCGACTCCTCAGCACTGCTGCCACTGTCTCTTACAGTCTCATGTGATGAATCTAATTCCACGTTCCAGACTTAATGATCCACTAAGTTTTATTTCATCTCGACTCGATTTGCATTGCCCCCCCCTTCTGCTTCCAATTCTAGCAGTGCCCTCTTTGAGGTTGCTGGTAATTGGGCAGCCTTGAATAGACCTTATGCATGCGTGTGTGTCTGTGTGTGTGCGTGTGTGTGTGTGTTCATTCCAGCTGGCCACTGATTTCCCTTCATTGTTGTCTGTTTTCTCAACAGCAGCCAAGAGCCTGCTGAACAAAAAGCCGGATGGTGTCAAAGTAAGTCCAATCTCTTTTTCATTTCCTGTACAGAAAGCGTCGGTGACCTGTGCGACACACTGTTTTTAACACAGTGTGGAACTTTTGGACTCTTTTCAAGTGCTGTTCCTCGAGTGCTGTAAGGACTGTCAGTGGTATTAAATATTACAGGGAATGTCATCATTGTTTTGCCCACAAACAGCCACATGGATGATTTGCTCTTCTCTGTTTTCACTCACATATTTGCGCTGTAGAAAACAGCTCCAAAATCTGATCATAGCAGATTTCATTCACGTGATTAACGACACATTGTACGGACATTTATTATTAATGTGTGTTTGTTAATCAGGGCTGTGTATTTGCAAGAATACTGAAAGCAAAAGTGATATATTATGATTTCCCTCCCCCCAAAAATAGTCTAATTCAAGCAAAACTCTCATTGGAAATCCTGCTGCCAACTAGTGGTCGGTGGCGTAAATGCAACAGAAAACCACTGTCAACAATATTTCCAATATAATAATAATATACAGCGCTAAAAATAAATGATACAGTAGCACACCATTGAAATATCACAGTATTTTAGTGACGGCATTTTCTTCCATCTCTTCCAAGTACGCGTGAGGATATTTAAAGCTGCAGTCCGTAATCTTTGGCAAACCTTAGGAAAACCTTTTCATAAGCTGAGTCTTTCTTCTGTTAGCATTCTGGTTAACACTCAGCAAACTACCATTCATTTCGATTCATTTCACCCTTCAGCTAATGTATATAGCCTCGATAGTCTGTTGCCTTTTTGCTCTGCTTTGTTCTCCACCATCTTCTCCAAAACTAACCAGTTCTTTAGATGCTTATTCTCTTAAAAAAACACATCTAGTAGAATCAAGGTTAAAATGTCAAAGTAAGAGATTTGACTCCGTACGATAATACGTTTTGAAACCAAAACAATGAGCACCAAAACCAGAACCACCCCTTCTCCTTCAAAGTTTCGTGTTGACTTTCACACTTTCATTCTTGTTTTGACTTATTTCCTCTTCCCTCTTTAATCTCGGCTGCCTGAATGACTAATGTGTGTTGTTTCTGTGTTTTTTTCTCCTTTGTGGCAGTCTTGCCTTTTCAGTATAGACAATTCACCTGTTTATTCTCTGACTGCTCTCCAATGTGTGCTCTCGTTAACCAAACACAGGCTCAGTTACGATCAATAAAAGTGATCAGTCCACTTATGATCTATGTTATTGCATCAAAATGGGACATAGACTAGTCACTGTTGTTTATAATCTTGGGCAAAAGCCCATTTACCCGCTCTACATTTTTATCCCTGTGGGCTTTATGTTTTTGGGTTGTCATTCCATCTGCCCCATTATTGTGAGTGTGAAATCTCAAGAATGTCTTGAGGGAGTCCTTCCAAATTTGGCAACAAGAAAAAATGGAATGAGAATGAGCTGATTTTATGTTGGTGGTCTAAGTCCACGGTCACATTAACCTCACCAAACATGTTTTTGCCTTGGACATTGAATTCCTTTCAAGCCCATATTATGTGAGTCTGACAAACCTAATTTAATTGTTAGTGAGGGTGGGTCATACATTTAGACTTGGATTCATTAACTATCTTGCTGTGTTGCCATGTCTGCTCACCAAAGAAAAGGAAGATGGACAGCTCAGAACATTTGAGGGTAGGCCTGAGCTTGTAGATGGTAGTTAGCAGTAGCCAGAATGCTGCACAGAGCTATAGGATGGGGAGTCTCTGTCTGACTGAACAGACTGAGGGAAACATTAACACACAATGTTGGCATGTTACACTCCTGGAATGTGATTACAAGACACTGTATTAAAATCTATAATCTATCAACTTCTCTCTGATCAGGGCTCTGGCTACTTTTAATGAGATTGATCTCGTCATTTCAATATAGAGTTTTATTAACTTTGCATTCTGTATTTTAAAAGTTAGAAGTTAAAAGGTAGCTTTTTTACTTTTTGATAAAAGGACTTTTAGAATCAACATATTTAAATTTTGGAAGTTAAATTGTAGCCACACAGTTGGTGTAGTGGTTGGCACTCTTGCTTTTGAAGACGTGAAGGGTTCACAACCCAGTTTGCATAAGGTTTTCAACTTGGGTTATCCAGTTTCTTTCCACAGTCCAAAAACATTCGGATTTGGGGGATAAGCCAATTTGGACACACTCTAAATTTGTGTGAGAGTGGATGGTTGGCCCCATGATGGACTGGCGACCTGTCCAGGGTTTGCTCTATGTCAACTGGGATTGGCACCAGCCCCACCAAATCTTAACCTCTGTGTTGGAAGGAAAATCTTGCTAAATCTGTGCTAAATAGCTCTTATTTTGACATCTATTCGTGTTTGTTCGGAGCTCTGATTGTAGATCTAGGAGAAACTTTCCCAATTAGGC
Source organism: Solea senegalensis (assembly GCF_019176455.1). NCBI lineage: Eukaryota > Metazoa > Chordata > Actinopteri > Pleuronectiformes > Soleidae > Solea > Solea senegalensis. The sequence goes on along the minus strand of NC_058023.1, from coordinate 6,876,281 downwards.
AGTTTGTCTGGGAACAAATCGCTAAAATCCAATTGGTAATAGCTAATACATTTGTCCAAATGCACCAACCTTTGCTGTACTTTGCATCTCATGCTAAGATGACCAACATATTAAAACATCAACATCATCTGAGTGTGTTGATGTTAGCTGAGGGGATTGCTTGTCATATTCAGGCCATATGGCATGTACTGTAATCTCGACTGTTTCATTGTGGATCCTCGTGCCAAGTAGTAACCCCGTCAAATTATGTGAGAATTTCATTTGAGCAAAGTAAGAACGATGTCTTTAGCATAAAAGCAATTAGTGTTTACAGTTCATATATGAAGGACTCAGCGGATGATCTCATCCTATATTATGCTGAAAATGCTGCATCATATGCACCCATTCACCAGGTAGATGTCAGTGCAGAGTTTCCACTGATTCATAAATCTTCTGCAGAGTAATTGGGTCATTAGTTTTACTCCAGACTGTCATTATATTTTCATCTACCTCAGTGAGCAGGCAGCCCCTCTGAGAAGAAGCATCCAACTTCATTTATTCACTCCTGAACTTCATAAAATCTGCCGATCTCAGCCTCAACCCTGAAGCTGATCCGGTCTGTGCCGGATCTTTGGATCATTCAGCTGTGACTTCCTGACAGAAACTCTCCAGGCACAGCGTTTTCCACTTTTTCCCTCCACAGCAACTGCTTGCATTAGTGTTTGGACACTAAGCCTTGTCACTTCTGCCCTGTCCCGCCTGTCTACCTGTCTCTCCACTCTGTCCCTCCAGATCAACAACAAGGCCAATGTGGTCACCAGCCCCAAAGAGCCTGTCCCCACTCCTGCTCTGGTACACTGTCTGTCTGCCTTGCCGCATGCATGTTTGTCTGCATGACTCTGTCAAACTGTCCATCTATTGAATTACATGTCTTTCTCTTTATTGTCCATTGGTGTTTTATTTCTCCACAGAGCTCAAAGCCCACTAATGTCGTTCATGAATTGCGTAACATGAGCTTGTCCACAAACAGGATGGCTTTATTGCATTGCCACGTTGCTGTACATGGGCTACATTCTCCTTTGTTGTTGATAATGACTGTAATGACAGCACTGGGGTCATTGCACGTCAGCTGTTGCCACATAAAAGTCTTTGTTGTCAAATTAAGTGGGGACAACAATGGCTTGTTATCAGGCAGAGACATATGGAGTTACAAAATGTGCTTTGAAAGCAGTAAACTGTAAATAACCATCTGAATTTCAAGGTTAAAAACGTAATGTGTAGTTAAGCTAGTAGCCTAGCATAGCACATAAAGGTGAGTGTAACAATAAGATTAATTTCATATTTTGAGATATTTATTCATTTGGGTTTTGTATCGTTTGAATAAGAGATAGAAAGAATATTAATAGAAAGAACATTGATGTCACTGATGTTTCGTTTGTGTTATTCTCAGAGCTAAAGCTAGAGGAAATTAGCCTAGCATAGCGTAAAAATGCAAAGCATTTTTAAGTCCTGGTGCCTTCAAATGTACTTGCAAGGTTTTTTCTAACATTTTCCAAATATGACTAAGCACATTTAAATTCATATTTTGGTGGATGCTAAGTTCAGATGTTGTAATTTCACTTGCATAGACATCAGAATAGTTTAATTTGTTCAAGTTTTCCAATTGATTAGATTTCCTCCCTCTAATCCCTCTAAAATGCTAGCTTAGATTTTTAAAGCTCAATAATTAATACACCGTTTTTTTATAGGAAGGAGATTCATGGGTTGAATTTGGGACTTTTTGGGACACTGGTAGGTGTTTTAGTCTTTTTTACTGGGAAACCAGGAGCTGAGCTTGACATCAATTTTCTCTTTTCACTGCTTTGAAGAAAGTGCAACTTCTACTGAAGGGATTTAGCTTTTTTCCACTGTCTGTGGTCATCTACCAGTCATACGGCACATGTGTACAGTTTCCTCTGATTTCTTAACTTCAACCCGGGTTATTTTACTACAAAGTTGTGTATGATTGCTCTGCCTCACATCTAAACCTTCCACGGGTGTTGTAGTTGTAGAAAACCTTTCTATTCTATGGCTGTTTGCCAGGAAAAGACAGATATGGATCATTTACCACAGTGTCTGTGTTTGATGTCTTTGCAAAAGGATTTTACCTGTCGTTCAGGGAACTGTCACAACAACCCCATCTGTCTGTGATCGTGCTGTAGTGTAAATGTAAATGTCGTAAATCTGTCTATTTCCCTTACTTCCTTCGCCACTTTTATGTCTCTTCCTTTTCTTTCCCTGTACGTTTCTGTCCCACTTCCTTCCTAACTCACTTTTTGTCCCGCGTCGACCTCTCAAATCAGGAGCCTCAAACCACTGTTATCCACAACCCAGCTGATGGAAACAAGGTATACAGCTGATCAGGTGCTAGTCTGAGGCTGTAGTCTGCTGCGCTTAGAATAGAGCCTGGATGTTGTTCCTTCAAATATGTGTGTGTGTGTGTGTGTGTGCGCCAGTGGTTGTTCTTGACGCTCAACATGTCAGGCAAAAGAACAATATGGACTCGCATTGCATGACGTCATCAACTGCATGTCATCCTTTAACCTCATAGTGTTCAACTCAGAAATACAGTTTTTTTACAGTGTATCTTTCTATAAATAAGAGTAAAAAAAGTTTGATGTATCGCCATCGTCATGGTAACCTCACAGTCACTGTCATCATTGTGTGACCAAGGGATTATGCATGCTGCTGCTGGAACATAATAAAGACCATGCAAACGTTTATTCCAAAGCTGTTCCAAGCCAAATCCTGAAGAGAATCTAAGCCTGGAGTCCCATCGACTTTTTTTCCTATATATGGTTCTATACATAATAATGTATAATCCATAAGATGGAACATGAGTGCATGCTCGTGTTTTTTGTTTTTTTTTGGCTTTGTGCAGTGACATGATGATGTTGTAGCTCATGGTGGAGCCTAATGTGTTTTTGTGCATAGACAGAGCGTTTTTAGAGTCATATACGAAGCCAGTGTAGAGCTGTCCGCTTAATCCATCGCTACAGTGCAACGTCCTGTTGGTTTTGTGTGTGTTTGTTGAATATGACATTTGTGTAACGTGTACGTACAACACATAAATGAACAAAGGGAAATTCAGTTGTTGTACAATGTTTCCTTCTAGTTTTTTAATCAATTTTAATTACATTTAGTAAAAGTAGTCTTTCAAAGCCAGAGAAGGGGCTACATCCATACTACTACATTTGCATTTAGGCGTCCCCCTCGGCTTGTTGTGCTCAGTCGTCGGCCTGCTTATACTCACTGGGGGTTTTTATGTGTCGTCTCACAGGAGTCCAGCGAGAGTGCCAACACTACCATCGAGGATGAGGACGTGAGAGGTAGGACGGTTCAAACTGTTCTTCTCTTTGCAGGACTTGAAGGTCACATATCTTTTTCCTCTTTGGGTCACTCATTAGTTATCACTACTGTTTTTTGGACTAACCGTTAATTGTATGCGACTTGCATGAGTGTCTTGCACGTGTACAGTATTATTTGCTGTCTTTAAAGTGTTACCATATTTCAATTCCCATCATTTCCCACAGTTGACTCCCACTTTTCTGGGTAGATTATGGGCCAGTACACACGAGTTGAGCAGAATCTGTAAATGTTTTGCGTTCTACCTGCTTTTTATTCACACATAATCTTTTTCTTTGGAAAACATGTTCAAGAAAACACCATCCTTGTGTTTCTGTGTATATAAAATCTACAGTACACAGTTTGGCTATCGGGCACGTCATTTTCATTTTAGACATTTCCTTTGCTAAATGGTGGAGATTAACACTTTTTCAGGATTTTTAAGTATTTTTAACTGATCTACAGTTCGGAATTGTTTGCTTTTGATGCCGAGTCGTGCTGGAAAAATACTATTGCATTTGCTATCACCATCTTCGTTGTCCTCGTCTTCTTCTTTTGTTTTGAGATGAAATCAATATAATAATATAATTTCTTGGAGTTGTTTTGGGTTTCTTCTTTTCTTTTTCTGATTCAGTGAGTTTGATTCAGTGTCGCACTGATACAGAGGCCAAGTATCATAGCGACTCAGCTCTATTAACAAACAGAGAACAAAGGTATTTCCTTATCTAAATAACAAAACCAGACAATCAGGTAGGGTCACATGACCGACGTACTCATTAACAAATGTTGATTAAATCGTGGTGTAACCAGTTTTTGGAGCTAAAGGGAAGGGGGAAACTTTTTTTTGATGATGATTTTGATCAAAAACTAATTTTGAACTACAGAAAATTCAGTAGAGTGTAGAAGTTTCAAACATCTGAGAAGAGCAGTACTATGTTGAAGTTGCTTGTCTTCACTGAAGTCAATATTTTTAGTCCATTTCTTTGAGCGGACCAAAGACCGTTCCTGATTCGTGATTGTGTGTCTCTCTGGCCGTGTTGTGTGACCTTTCTTTGACCTTTTGACAGAACAGAAAATCTTAGCGACAAATCAGATTGGACTTGATTTTTCCCCACATTTGCGCCATCTTTACCGTACAAAGACTTTCCTCATTCCTCTGGCTCGTCACATTCATATCCTTCCCCTCACTATGTGTGCAATCATGCTTCCACTACATACACCGGGCCCATTAAGGGCTAAGCCTGTCCCCTTTATAATGACCTCCATTGTTATTCGTAGCTGATGGGGACATCATTCCTCAATGCTCCAGTAACCTGATTTAGAGGGGCTTTGAAATTTCTCTACTTATTACAGTCTTCACTAAAATGTGCTCAGGTTTTCTTTTCTTTCTTTTTTTTTATTCAGAATAAGACAGTTTCTCCCCCTCATCATTTCTCCCCACTGTTATTATACTGTGATCCTGCTGCTCATCTGTCTTTTGCATTTTTGCTTCTCAGCCAGACTTTGAGCAACAAAGAGCCTTAATGAAGAAATCTTTATGAATTCAAGGGGAATGTTTTAATCACGACATCTTTTGTGGCGATCACAGCGACGCTTTTGTGGGGAATTAAAAACGCTGGAATCGTAATGAGGACATGTCCAATTCATTTGCCCCTACTGTACATGAATGTGGACAGTTTTATTTCTTCTCTGAAAGAACATGGGATTGAAAAACCCTCATAAGCTGTGTCTCAAATCAGGGGACGCTTCCTTCAGAGGCTGCATTTAAAGACTGATTGTGTCACAGTGTCATGACTACAAAGGATCCAACGAAAAGGTGAAAGTGGTGGCCAACGTCAAAACGTCGTCTTTTTAAGTTGATTTTAAGATATATATATATATTTAAATTGTATATCACGTTACATGGTGTTAAAGATTGCTACTGTGTCCAGCTACATTTCAACAAACAGTTACATGATAGACAAATCTCACAAATACTGTTCCGCCTCGGCACAACCAACAAAGGGCACTTGTTTTCATGGCTTACGTAGAATGCAGCCCCTGAATTGAGACAATGCCATAGAGTGGAGGTAGAGGTGTAGTGGAGTCGATATTTTGCCCAACAATTCCATTTGTTGCCTTAACCAGTAATATTTTAGTATTGTTTATTTATTTAAAGTCCTAGATGAAGCTTTTTGAAGTGTGTTTGTTGAGACTCAGGCAATAAAATCTGTCAGTTTAAGTCAACGTTATCCTTGTCAGAACAAATAATAAAATAGAAAGCCCTCCAGCACCGAAGTCCATAGAGAAAATGTGCGTTTTTAGCTCATGGGGATGCGTGTGATGCTGTGCTACTGTTGCCTTGTTTGGTAAGTTTGTGTCACGGAGTTGAATCCAAACAAAAGTTTAATCCAAACAAAAGCAAATTCAGTCACTGAATTTGCTAAACAGCACAGTTGAACTTTCTTTGTGGAGGCAGCAGGGCAGCGACAACTCCTGGGTGCTATTATGTAAAATTGCTTATTTTCTCAATGGGGTTTGGTGTGGGGGGTGAGCATATCACAAAGCAACACAAACTTCAATTTCCAGTCCAAACAAAAGCTTTGATAAAGTATGATAAGTTGGCTAAACTATATTCTTGAGTTTTGTTAAGTGTCTCCATGTGTCCCTCCTGACAGGTAGGTTTTCAGTGGACACTGCCTCAGATTGATACTCATCACACTTGAAAAACCTGAACTATCGCTTTAATGTTTCGAGTGCTTCGCCTTAGCGGAGCACTCGAAACATGTAGTGGACAAACATGTAATTAAATCACTAATTTCTAATTTATACGCATCTCATATACATAAGAACAGGTGAGTTCTAAAGTTTATTCAAAAAAATATCATAGATTACTAAAAAGAAACCATGAGCACTTCCATTTAGTTTGTAGACAAAATTTTCTCTGAAAATAAACCACTTAAATCCATCCACTTTAGAGTAGTTTAAGGGTTGGCTGAACTTCCTGGCAAGTGTTCATTTCTTAATTAGACTTAATTAGTGTGCATTTAAAGCAGGTGGATTAAAAAGTGTACCTATGTCATATTTATGTCATAGTCACATAAATAAAACAAATGAATGTAGTGAGGTGAGTTGAGCTTTATTAGAATAACCTCTTACCTTTTTTTTCAATGGAATAAAATAATCCTTATGAAGGATTACAACTACAAATTTATTTTCAAATGAACCACACCTGATCCAATTCTGAATGTTTAAATGCAGAAGTGCTGTCTTATAGCTCCCCCCACAGGTCAGGATTCATCATTACACCCTGACTTGTCAGTGTCTCTGAACCTTGATGACAGAGAGTACAAATTAAGAAATAATAATTTCCCTTGTCAAAATAAAGTTTGATAAATTTATTTACGAGATTGTGGTTTTTTTTTTTTTAACTATTCAAGTAAGGCATCCAAAATGTCTCAAAAATGTCATATTATAGTAAGATGTCCATCTTCAGACCCAGAAAGACAACAAAAAGAGGAAGCGAGTATAGTTTCACAGCTGAGGTAAAATAGCTTGTGCTGTAAATATAGGATTTGTACCTGTAAGGTTGTGAGTTCAAGCCCCATCATCATGGGTTATTTTCAATGAAAACAGTCACAAGCATAGGATTTTGTAAGGTCATGGCCTTGAATCTCACAAATAGGATAATTCCAAGACTTAAGAACAAACAACTGAATATAAAGACACCAATAAAACAATGTGATCTAGTTCAGTAAGATTAGCTTGTGGTGAAAAAATAAGTCTTCTATGTCAGAGCTTGTGAGTTCAAACCCTATCTTGATGCCTTTCTTTTTTTAGCTCAAGATTCAGTGAACAGTCAAACATTTATCATTGTCAGAGCTCAGTGGATTAGAACACTGCTGTGAAGGTCCCAGAGTTCACAGGTTCAGTTCCTGTAGAGAGAGATTTTAAAGTTCAATAAACATCCAAAGTAAAGACCGAAAGGAGGTAAAAACTCCCAAACGAACCAGTTACACAATGAGTGGTGGTTTAGTTCGCTACCGTAAATAAGATTGTTCAGTGCACAAAGTGGCTGCTTCAGTTCCACAATAGCTGGGTTGTATGTCCGTGCTGCATGTGTTGGTCTTCGATCCACAACCACAGTGAGTGAATGTGTGTGCTCCACAAGGGGGTATGCATATTTCCTCAACCATACATAAGGGGTCAAGGACCACTGACATAGGACATTTTGGATGACATACTATACTATGACTTTTTTGAACTGATTTTGGACCACATATTATACTATGACTTTTTTGCCTGATTTCGGACGACATACTATACTATGACTTTTTTGACTGATTTTGGATGACCTACTATACTACGACTTTTTTGACAGATTTTGGACCACATATTATACTATGACTTTTGCCTGATTTTGGGCCGACACTACTATACTAGTTTTATAGTGATTTTGGGCTATGACTTTTGGCCAATTTTGGACTACATACTATACTATGACATTTTTAGTGATTTTGGACTTACATACTATACTATGACATTTTTGAAGTGATTTTGGATCTATTATATCATACTATGACTTTTTGTGAGTGATTTTGACAATATACTATAATATGACTTTTTTTGTCTCATTTGGACGCCATGCTATACTATGACTTTTTTGTCTCATTTTGGACGACATACTTATACTATGACTTTTTTTAGTGATTTTGGACAACATCCTATAATATGACTTTTTTGTGAAATTTTGGACGACATACTTAACTTGCACGAATATTCCACCGATTGTTAGATTGATTAATCCGATAAATAGTTTTCCTAAAAAATATAAGCACAGAGACCATGTTAAACAAATTAAACCAACTGGATTCTGTTTTAAACAAAAAATAACATTTTAATTGAGTGCACATTTCAGGACATATTTTGGCAATGCAGTCTAACAAAAATTACATTTCAAAATAACACTTAAGCAGATATAAGTACAAACTTAATTTAAGGCATTACTTCAGTCACTGTGAATAAATAAATAAATAAATATTTACCTTTGCATTTTGGTTGTACAACTGGTGGCTCTAGATTTTTCTTAAAATGGTCTTTGAAAGAGATGTAAAAAAATCACAGTTTTGCTGCTGATGTGCCATTCCATGTCTACTGCTAGGAGGCTGTATTGCCAGTATTGCTAGTGAACTACTTTTGGGCTGTCTCCTCTTCTCTGTCCTCATTAGTTTGTTTAGTCCCACGTTTTATAGTATGGCATCCAATATCGTACCAAAATTTCAGAGTTTAGTATGTTGTCCAAATATGTCCATAGTATCCCTCACGTTGCATTACAGGGGCTCCCAGACCTCACGGGTGCCTGCAGCAGAAACACTGTGTCCTGGGGTCAAATGTCATGTCCAAAATGACACAAAAATGTCAGCATGTTTTTGGACGCAGCTGAAGTGCGTGTATGAGGTAAATCTGAACATAGGATTTTGAACATTGACGTAACAAAATAACACATGGACGCAACAGTGGACGTCTCTGTGCCATGATGTGAAATCATCAATCGTCTCTCTGGACTTTGGTCCAGGGAGACACAAGAGTTTGTTTTTGGGGAGCACATGCAATAAGAAAAGAGGAGAAATATTTCAGTGACGACATGAAGTAGCAACAAAAAACACACACAAACACTAACGTGTATGAAATTACATGTTTTTATTTATTTATTTACAAATAGATATTTTTTGCAGCGTTTCCAAAGTTTGTGTAAAAGATTGTCATACTAAAACACGGTCATCAGCGCTGCCGCCTCCACCATCTATCGTCTGACACCGCGGGCGTAAAATACATGCACATGTCTGTACACTCTGTTCCTGTCACCAAAATAGATCTGATTACAAAATATAGTAGAAACATCTGCGCAGTTTGTTTTTACGCCAGTTCACTCACAAGCTCTTAAAGAGAAGGATCCTTCCTGTGGGCGTTGTGTAGTAAAATAAGGTCAACGCTTTTTTGCAAAAAATAGACTCTGCAGCGATTCTCTCTGCAAATACTGACGGCTGAGTATGTGGCGGTTGAGCGTTGAAGTGAAAACAAGTCAGAACCAGTTGTTTTGAAAATGACTTCTCCTCTCAGGTTAAGAACAGAATCCAAAACTATTGACCTGCTTGTGCACAGTAAGCACATATTATTAGTGGCCCCTCTGGTGGACACTGCAGGGATTGCAGGTAATTCAGATAGGGCGATACATTTCTCCCATTTGCCAAATTCTCAGGGAGGAGCTGTACCAGATTACCACAGATTAAAGGTGATCTGCTGATGGTCGTGCACATGTGAAATAAATGATCAACCAAACAATCAGTTAGAAAAAAACCCTCAGTTTCAAATTAAAGTTTTTAACAATTTAGATTCCAGTGAAAATTTTGGTTTTTTTTACTGGCAGAAGTCCTCACTGTCCCTCTAAAAAGTCCTGAGCATTGCTGCCTCTCACCAAATACTCTGCTGCCCTCTGCTGGCAGACTCAGGTAAACACAGCTCACGTCACAACCATAAATCCATACTTCCACCAAGACAATCTACCTTACTGCTCAGTAACCTGCTCACGTGTGTGTTTGTTTATTTTATTGCTGAAGTCTCAGACAGCACACTGTCTTCTTCACAGTACGAGAATAGCTTATAGTGTTTTGTTTTTTTTACTTTTTCACTCTGCATTGTCGTCAACGCGCGAAAAATCAACGCCGCTAAAACTTCTACAAGCGTATGTGAACAAAGTGTCTGCCAATTTTTTTTTTGTCGTTTCAGTCAGCCACGACATGCATTCAGAGAACCTCATTATAAAATATATGACTGCCTTCAAACACAATCAACGTTAGATCTTGAAAATATGTCAGTTTTAGTCTTTTTCAGTCTCTTTTTGGTTGTTTTGAAGCTGGTTTTGGTTGAATTTAAGACAAAAAGTTGTACCAACGACACTGTAATCCAGTGTATTATGATAATTTTCTAGTTTTCGCGTGAGCGCGACATTATAATTATTACCTGCAAGCTGTGTCTTGTTCTGTGAGGATTTACATTTACAGGTTTGGTTTCAGTTCCAGCTTCTGTAAAAAAAAAAAAAAAAAAAACTAGCAGCAAGTATACGCAGTGATTGAACCTGTGTTGTTCTTTTACAACTACACCTCAGGAGAGTCTCTGAACAGCAAAAGTGTGACTGGTTTAACCTCCCACGAGAAAGATGTCGGGAATGTAATATATTTATATATGTGTGTATAAGAAAAACAAAATAGTGGAAAATAGCACATGGCAACAAATCTCAAAGGTTCTACGAACGCAACATTTAAGAACATCCAGCTGTTAAGACTAAAACATACTCTGTTTAAAGGCGCAAATGAGTCAAACTCGAAAAACATTATCCAATAAGTTGCTATGGCCTTGGTATTGATTAAAAATCTTAAACAATGACATCTGGACTTTTGATAGCGGTACTTTTCTCGATACCAATTTCATGAAATCAATTTTTACAATTCAGTTTGTTGCGTCACGTTAGACGCACAGTGAACTTGGCAAGACTCAGTGAGAGATCAATGTTTGAATTACAGTTTTTGCCGAAACAGTCCGTACTTCACTGCTGACAAGAGCTCAACCATTCATTGGCGTTTGAACAGAGTCCGTTTCAGTCATTAATCACAAGCTAATCCATCACCTACCAGCACTAAAACATGCAGAGGCAAAAAAACACCAACAATAAAACTCTTCACCTACTAAACGCGGCTCAAAAGATCTTCAAGAGTCTAAATTCACACGAGGAAAAACATCCGAAGCGTCACCAACTGGGACTATTTCAACATTCAGACGGACAAGAATCCCAACATGTCCTTCAGCCCTTTAAAGCCGAGCCACAGCTGAAAGCAACAATTTCTGCGTCTTGAGCCCTATTCGGACATGACTCCACTTCCCCCGTGTGAAACCTATCCCGTCCGAATATGGCTTTACTCAAAAGGTGCTGAAGGATAATTCTGGGTTTACAGGAATTACAGCATGAAGCAGAAAACCAAACCCAGATTCAACTGGTCCCAGCATGACAGTAATGCAGCGTGAATCAGATTTACACAACAACAACAAAATGGCTCCAATTCCATTTGAAAACCCAGGATTTTTTTCCCCCCCAAGAAAAGTCCTGAAGCCAAAAAAAGGTATTGTCATAGTTTCAGCCATCATCATCCTCATCATCAGAGACAGAACCACAGTCATTAACCTAACACAAAACAACAGTTAAGACAAACCTGGCGACACATTTGTGTGTGCTGCCTTTACTGCAGTGGTGGCTCAGCCGCACCACAAAATAACCCCCCGTTAAAATCCTCTAAATTACACTTCTAAATATCGACTCCTCCTTATTAGCTCGCTCACATAACATGTTTTAATCACGGCTGTTGTAACAACTAAAAATAGGACTGAAATTGTTGACCATTTGAACATTTTCGAGCCATTGAAATCACAAAACACTGCAATTTTCTTGATTCTTTTTTGATTGTCCTGCGTTTTTCTTTAAGTTTCTCAGCCTGGCTTTACAAGTGAACATAGTTCATATTTAAACCGTGTCTTTTTAACACATTTTAAGTTTACGCAGTGAATTCTGAATTAAAAACTTCACTTAATGATACACTGCACAACAAAGCAGAACATGTGTCAGGGACATTTTTTGAAGGATTTTGGACGCTTGACTATACTATGACTTTCGAAAGATTTTGGACACCTTACACAAGTATGACATTTTTTAGAAATTACATACATGACAAGTTTGCCCCTTCATCTTGGACATTGTCCTAAACACAAAGCAGGAGACGCCACTGCAGTAATGACACCTTGCTTACGTCCAGCACTTAGATTCATTTCTTCAAGCTCAACAAATACTGAAACTGAAGCTTTGCTAATAACGGTAACCACTTAAATTGAATTGTATTATAACCAGTGTCTGAACGATGGCCTGAAACTATGAACAAATCAAAATAAACCACAATAATCCCTTAAAAAAACCCAACAAAAATATGATGAGGCAGATTAAGTAGAAAAGTACGCAAAAGGGTACCTACTGATGCTTCATCACAACACGATGACATTAACCAGTGTAAGAGGATCTGAGGAGGAACGGTCCTTCAGTGTTCAGCGTTTATCTACACTACAATCAATTTCCGGGTTTGGCAGCACAGCCCGACAATAACGGGACCCGTTCTCGAGGTTCACTCACAGCAACACGAAGCACACCCGAATCATTTTCTGTAAACCAGCTTCAGGTGTCACGTAAATGTCTGACCTGAACTTTCACTTGGCGTGGAAAAACATCTTTGACTGAGTCATTGAGAGTGGGAGGCGGGCAGGGATCAGGAGAGGCAGAGGGAGCTGGGGGAGGAGGTGAGGGTGCAAACTGGCGTGGGCAGACCGTAGTAAAAGGGGTCAGTGAAGGGGAAGAGGAAGAGGAGGAAGAGGAGGACTCCCAGCAGGTAGGAGGAGAGAACGGAGAAGCGTTGCGGATGCTCCATGGCCGTGCTGATGGCGGGGAATCCCATGTAGTTACAGAAGGAGTGGCAGAGGACTGGGCCCACCAGGTGACCTGCAACACAACACAGGGAGGTAACATTCAGCTGTGCGCTACTTAAAAAGGGATAGCTCAGGTTATTTCAAATGAAAACATGGCTGCCAGTGAGGAAACCAGAAATAACTGGTTTTCGCCGCTTCACAAAAGCCTCCGGAAAAAACATCTACATCAGTGTAAGTGTATGTTATCTTATAAGTGTGGTTTTTTCTTGCCCTGTGGACTTTGAAAACCCTGTACTCCATGCACCAAAGAGACACAAACCTCATTTTAAGGGTTGGAAAACGAGATAAAGCCACAAAAACATATTCTTAAGATAGCTTACACTTAAAGCTCTTTAAGTTCTTTGTCTGTAGTGGAACTGTGAATTGAGGCTGCACTTCCTCGATGATTCTGTGAGGTCTGAATGAAATTACTGTCAATGATGAAACAGCTGCTCACCTGTTCTGATGAAGATAAAGGCGGTGTAGGCCCCAAACACTGCAGTGTAGGAGAACTGGAACACTGTTGTTCACCAAACAAAAGACAGACCATCATCATCGTCTAGTTTTAACGACCGTATCTCTGAGTTGGAACATGTGACACAGCTCCAAAGACTTTAGGTTCTCACCTGCAGACAGGAAGATCCCTGATAGTGTTCCCTGTCTGAACCTCAGCAACTCAATCACATGGTGGAAGTGAGCTGAAAGACAACAGCATTAAAGAGCGGCAATAAATGTGGATCCAACATATAAGCAGCAGTTTAAATCAACTATTTTGATCAATGATTGACAGATTACATTCAAATTACGATTAATTTGAGGATGTCACTATTTTTGAGCAAAACAACTCATCGGCTATGCATAAAATTAAAATCAGATGAAAATAATTAAATAATGAATACATTTTTTGCAGCCTAATATTTAATAAAAACAAGTGCATTTTATGTTTCTGTAAATGGAATCAAATACACCATAAAATTGACAGCAGTCGATGATCAAACAGTTTAATCATCTACAGCCACATTTGTGTGACTCAAAGTTTATTAAGAGATCATCTAAAACTATTGTTACCCAAATTGGAGAGCAGATTTTTGCATGTAGTAGGGAGTCTAGCGACAGATTTACAGCCATATCTGTGACAGCCAATGCCATTTGATTTGGTAAACTGAAAAACTAATGATTATACATGATCTAATGCATGTTATTTAAAACATACACACATAAATCTTAACTAAAAGGTTGGCAAAATTCAGCAAATTAGTTAGGGGACCGAAAAATGATGTAAGACACAGCTGCTTCTACGAATGATTCCAAGAATAACTAATAATCTGATGTTAATATGAATATAAAATACAGACTCAACAAATACATTGGGAAGTGCAGATTAATTTGAAAAGTCTACACTCAGCACTCACCCACTCCAAAGAAGAGAGGGCAGGTGAAGATGGCCAGAGATGGTCCAGCACACGGCACCAACATGGGGAGCATGCAGGCCCTGAAGACCAGCTCCTCTGTTAACGGGGCAACCACCTGATTTCTCAACCAGCGCATGTCGCTGAAACACAGCATCCAGAAGTAGGGGTCTGCAGGAGCACAGTGGCAGAGCTGAGTCATAATAGTTTGCTGAGTTACTGCAGCAAATGTATCAGGGTTCCCACTCCTTTCTTGTAGGATGACTTACAGTAAGACTACTCCTTCCCCGAGAAGTCTGATTTAAAAGTTGTGTTTGTATCGCTATTTAAATTAAGTTGTAAACTATACTTTTTTTTATTGCTTACTGTGCATTAAAGTACATTTTTACATATTTTCCTGTGCTGTTTTGGTTTTTTCTTAACCTTTTGTATCATGTCATGTGAAAGCACATATGGTATTGCAATAGACTTACTGACTCTCTCACAAGGCAGAGACAAGGGAACCCCTGTTTATGACCAACAAATTAGCTTTTTTAAAAAAACTTGTGAATTACCAATTGCTACTCTGATCCCATCCATGAAGGTCCAGGGACAGTCCATGGCCAACTGCATAAGGGGGCCCAGAAACAGGACCTGCAGCACACAGAACAAAATAAACAATTCTGACTCCGCAGCAGCATTTCCTTCTTGTTTAAATCCCTCAGAATATTGGGAAAATAGTTCCAAAACTAGGAAAATAAAAACCAGACCAACTAAAAAATTAACCCCTTTCAATTTCACAATGAATTGTGTATTTAGTTAAACATCTAGACACTGAACCTCTGAGATCAACACTGTGGAGGAGGTGTATCTTACCATAGTGAGCACCAGGGGGAGTATGATGGCAGGAATCAGGCCCTCAAACCGAATTCCCATGAGAGCAAATAACGATGAGTCGGTCTGACACACAAATACACACACGTTCAGTTGATTAAAACAAACAACAACAAAAATAATGACACACGACACAACAAGTGTGTATACATGGAAGATTTTTGGTGATTTTGTTTGTGATGTTGATTGGTCTTTGTGAACAGAAACAATTTAACATTATTTGTTCATCCTTTATCAGAAAATGCTCCGACAAGCAAAGCCAGCAGACCTGACTGAGGGAGTGCTTGTGTGTATATAGCAGCAGAGCAGGGGTGGGTGGGGACAGGAAGCGTTTATCCTGACAAACTGCTGAATGAGCAGCAGAATTCACTTCTGAAACTGACTTCTCAGTGGACTCACCCTGACACCTGTGAATTCTCTCCATGTCCACACGAAGAGAGGGGACAGGCCCGACACGATCAGGACACTGGTGAAGCGTCTCTTAATCACAGTGGGGTGATCCCTGAGAATGGATGGGTAGAGAGAATCATCACACACAGCAGAGGTGGCCAAAAAGTGAACTGCAGTCTGGATCCAGACTTTCTACATTTTCCATCATTCAGAACCATGTTGTTTAAAAGAGATAAACAACTGTACAAGTATTGTTAGATATTCAAGAAATGTTTTTTTCGTTTTTTTTAAAAAGGTGGTATCAAGACATAAATTGTTCTCTCTGTCATTAATGTTGGACAAGAGCAATAATTCAATAACAAAATATTACTACTATTAATATAACAAAGGTATATTGCTACTTTACAGTGAACAGCATAAATGAAGTAATAGGACTCACTGATCCAGTACTTTTGGTGGGAACTGCACAAACAGACAATCTAATTCTTTTCCAAAAATATGCTATCGCAGCTGAGATTGGCACAGTACCCCACGCGATCCTACGGTGGAGGATAAAGCGGTAGATAATGGATGGATGGATGGTAGATGCTTCTCCATTTATCATTCCGTTTATGTGTTTTTAACTGTTTTCTGTCCACGAAGAATTCTAAAATGACTGGTTTCTCTCAGGAACAAAACGTCATATTTAACGCCATATACGGTATATACCTCAATATTTCTCGATACATTTAAAGGTTTAAAATTCAATTTCGCTTGCGTTTTAGCCCAATGTAGAGCCAAAGACGAACACGTAAGTGACTAAATGAATTATACAGCGCGAGAAAAGTGCAAGACCAGCACGGTTTGTCGACATTCCTCCGTGTTCTTGTCTCACCTGGGCAGGTCACTCTTCCACACGTACAAACTGCCCACATACGAGCAGGCGAGCAGCAGACACGACACCACTGACAGCCAGCACAAACCCTCCGGAGCCGTGAAGTCGCCATTGCTGCGCCTCGTCTCCTCTGTCAGAAGGTTTGGGAATAAATCCTCCTCCGCCGCCATGTTGACTGTCGGCTGAGTCTAAACCAAACGCCTGAGCACCGGCACCGCCGCTGGACCATCTACACCGAATAAACCGCCACCATGAGCTGGGAACTTGTCAACAAGCCTCCGGAATTAAAGCTAACGTAGCTAGCCGAAGCACTCAATACACAGGCGCTGTATTTCTACGTCATCACTTCTTCTTCTTGTCTGGGGGTTCTTCTGTTTAGGCGGTGAGCGCCATCTTGTGGAGTTCAACGTTGCTCGTCAATGTTCATTTTCTGCTTTCTGCCTCTAAAATAAACAGCATAACGGACGAACCGATTACACGTATTAACCGAAACCAGTCTGAATTCAAACAAACATTAAAATGTTACGTCAGCACATTCACACTGTAGTAAAATAAGCTGTACTTGTATTGATCTGGCATTGCGGGGGAATTCAAATTGACACAGCAACACAAAGGATAGCAGGAACATGTAATAAAAGATAAATAATGTAGATAAAACACAATATACATACTGTATATATGATCATTTACAGTGTGACAGTAGAGTATACAAGCAGTGTTCTGGGTTTTAGGTAAATAGAATATAATCATTTATTATATCGTCTATCAGTTAAAAAAATCTAATAATTAAAAATAAAAAAAAAAAAAAAAAAAACAACAACTATAATATCTAACCCTATATGGAAATTTTTTGAGCGACAATCTAAAGTTTATATTATATCATGAAATGACTTCCCATCAAATTACATCATCTAAGAAGTGACATCACCCACGACTAAGTCAGAAAATGATGTAATGTACGGTGGGAATGTACAATCTTTGAGGCATCTATAGCACCATCAATACGACCTGAATGAATGATCATAACATATTTTTTTTCCTCTAATCCTGCTTTAATGCCTCGCCTGTGTTTTATGTTTAATGTGTTAATCTGATGGGTGGGTGTGGCGGCGAGGGTTGTTCCTTATCCTTATTGTTCCTTATTATTTTTAATCCTGTGAAGCACTTTGAGTTGCATTGATTTGTGTGAAAGCTGCTAAATAAATAAAGTTTGACTGATGACATCATAAAGTCAGAAAATTACTACTGGATGTATTCCTTTCCTCTATCATTATAATGTGTCTTAACCTAAGGCAAAAATAAAAAAATAAATACAATACACGTTATATCCCTCTGAGAATTGCCCCACAAACCTGATGGATGGTGCTTTGTGATTCTGGAAGTTGTGTTGTCGGGGGCTTTAGCTGCTGGAAGTGTCTCCCAAGGCAGTTTTGTTTCAGGGGAGAAGCCAGTCTTTGAACAACACAAGAGACACAGAGAGAAAAAATCTTTGGAATTGCATCATGTCACCTGGAAACCCTCGCGGGACTTCCCATAAAGAGCTGGAAAACACTGCAGATGAGAAGGAGTCTGAATCACTTTAGACTTACCCAAGCCATTTTATATTTACTTTACATAACCATGACCTAAAGCTGGTGTAAAATTTGAAGAGCAAAAACACAAACAAATTGGGTTTTTAACAGGTGAAGTAAACAAAGCGCAGGTGTGTAGATAGGGAGTGCAGGAAGCGCCATGTCCTGTTGCTGTAGCAACAGATGAGTCAGGACATGATGGTCCAGATGTGATGATGAACCATTAACGGTTAAAAGCGTCTCCAAAACAAATCTTCACATGTAAATACAGCTGTAAAACATCCACAGTCGCATTACTTTCACAACACATTACTGTCCAGATACTGTATTTTCACGATATAGTAAATAACTGTAAATTGATATAATTATACTGTATATTCTCAGTAGCTGTAGAAATGTAGTACTGTTACTTCACAGCAGTAATTCCTTGTAGAAATACAGTGTTTTACAGTAAATTCACAGTGGTTATTATTTCCTTGTAGAAATATAGTGTTTTACTGTAACTTGCCAGTAGCTCTGAATATTTTACTTGTAGGAGTATAATATTTTAGTGTTACATCACAGTAATTATGAGTATTTTACTATAACTTTAAGTGCATTATGAATATTTTTCCCGTATACAGTAAATACTGTAAACACAGTAGTTATGGATAATTTTCCTGAATAAATACTGTATTTTACTGCAAACTCACAATAGCTATGGGTATTATTTATTGTAGAAATACTATATTTTACTGTAATTCCATGTGAATTTTCTATAAATACTGTATTTTATCATGACTTCACAGCAGTTAAGCCCTATACGATTTTAGCAGTATTTCCTCATATAAATACTGTATTTTACTGTAACTTCCAATATGTGATTTAGCAGTCTTTTATCATGTCTTAATAATGTATTTTATTCATGTGAAGTATTGTATTATTTACAGTTAAAAATCTATGAAATCCTGGATTTATTTTTCTCAATGTATGGATTAAAGAGACAAAGCGTTTCAATGAGACAAAGAAAACAAAACACAAACATAAAAAACATGCTCATAATAACAACATCTCTGTCTCTTTGTGTGTGTGTTTGTGTGTGTGAGGGGAGGGAGGGAGGGAGGAGGTGGGCGTGACATATAGAATCGTCTGCTCTTATAGTCGGAAGGAATGAACGCGCCTCAGTCGCTGATGATGAGATTTGAGCGGAGGAGAGTCAACGCTCCTGCTTCCTCCTCCTCTTCTTCTTCTTCCTCTTCTCTTTCTTCTCCTCTTCTCTCGTTTCGCGTCTTTACACGTCAAAAACGCGTTCCGGGGACTGAGCGCTCCCGAAGCCATCCATAATAAAGGAGGAGAGGAATTACGCACAGACACACACATACAGAGAGAGAGAGAGAGACCCGAGCCGGTCCCGGACCTCCTCCATCGGCAAACATCAGCGGGTAAAGGCCTGTTTATGATGGGATGGATGTGTTTGTTATGGATGGAAAACAGAGCAGATTGTTTTTCAAGTCACTTTGACATGAGGTACATGGATTCGTTTAGGATGAGGATGAGAGGAGATTTGGTTGTCATCAGTGGCTGTGCGTATTTTTAAAAAAAATATTATTATTTACTGCTACTGCTGTGTGTGTGTGTGTGTGTGTGTGTGGTGGTGGTGGGAGGGGGGATGTGTGTGTGTAAGGAGGGTGTGTAGTCTGTGCGGTGCTTTCCCCTGCCTGTGTACAAACCAACCCATCCTGCGTGCGCATCACAAATGGCACAACAAGCACGACTGCATTTGGCATAAAGAATTGGTTGTAATAGCCCTTTTTTTCTTTCTTTCTTCCTCATCATACCTTATATTTTTACTATGACTCTCTCTCTCTCTCTCTCTTTCTCTGTGTGTGTGTGTGTGTGTGTCAGGTTACTACATCATTACGTCTTTAGAGGAGAAGGGGTGGCCCTGCATGGGAAAACGCAATCCGCTGCAATCTGCACGCACAGAGAAGGAAGGAATAATAAAGAGGAAAGAGAGAGGGAGTGAGAGAGAGAGGCCATGTTTGAATCATGCAGAAGATATGAAAAAAAAAACTAAAAAAATATATAGGACTCCAGGAGATATATTTGTTTATTTAAGTGGTGGATTAATGTACAGCAGCTCAATGTAAATATGCCAGATTACAGACATATAGGCCAATTTACATACATGTATGTCGTCCCTATAGGAAGGTTCACGATACAAGATAAGAAGTGTCCAGGCATTAAAAGGTGAGAAAAACAAGATCAATATCAGAAAATAAGGATAGTCAGCATATGCGTCCGTCGAGCAGTGTTTGTTGTACTTTGCTGAGTAATGAGTCATATTATTTGTAGCTTGCTGGTAAATGACATGACAGTGCTGCTGCTGCTGATGATGATGATGTGTATGTGTGTGTGTGTGCGCTGTAAATACTAAATGTGGCTGCAGAATGTGTTAAGTCAGTGCCGCTCACCGTCTCCGTTATTAATGCACAGTGATGCAGTTCATTTATATTTCATGTGCAGATCTGTCTACACGAAAAGCTGAAGTGATGAATGTGACTGACACGTCGTCTATGGGCCAACACTTACACATTTCCTCTATGGAAAAAAAAGAAAATGGTTGGACAAACATAAAAGAAAAACTATGCCAACACACACGTGATATGATTTTTGGTGTATCAAATGTAATGTACTGCTGCTGAGTCAGTCAAACTTTTCCATCCAAAACTTGATTTCCTGTTTTTTGTTTTTAATATTTAGTTTAGTCATATATTTTTTTGTCAAAATATTGCATATAAGAGCACTGCAGTGCAGACACAAAATGCAGATTGGAGAAACAGACTTAAGACTTGTTTAAGTGAAGTGTATAATTTATTATCATGGCACCCTTATATTTTATCAGATAGAGGGGGAAAAAAAAGAAAATCAGAATCATACATCACCCATTGAAGTCATGGAAGACCTATTTAATTAAAAACCTATATAAACCAAAATAATTGCGAAAATAACTATAAACAGGTGCAGTGTTCTGTCTGCACTTACGTTTGATCATATTTTGTAGGGAAAAATAAATAAAGATGATGATGAATGAATGAATGAATGAGGAAGACATTAAGAAAGAGATCACAAGCACTGTACACTGGTGACTTGGACAGGATTTTCAAGTCACTCGCTCTAAATATTGATGTTTTTCTTCATTCACAATTAACACGATAATTGAATGTCACCACGAATAACTTGTTGTACGTGCTTGTGATCACGCTAAGCAATAATATCGCATACTGTCCCTTCACTAGACCTATATCAATGAATGTTGTATTTTCCTGAGAGATATAGAGACAGGTATTGCAATTTTAATTCCATTTTAATTTTAATTTAAATAGCTTTATTGGGATTTACTAAAGTGATGGTGTTGCCAAACCATTAAACCCAACTTTAAACCAGTCAAACTAAAGACATCACAAATTATATTTGACACACAGAACATTTGCAGTTTAATTGTTTTGTTTCACATTTTAATTTTTTTTTTAGCTAATGTTTGCTGTACATTTAAATCCAGTGTAATTCGATGAAACTAACATCCAGTAGCTTCTCTGTGACAGTGCAGTTTTAGCATGCTAACGTTAAATGCACCCCTGCACGCTGCACTTTTACAGTGAGTGTTTTCTCTTCATGGCTTATTTTATGTTTTCTTTAAGTCCATATATCCCACCAGGAACCTTAAAATAGCCATAAACTGGCAGCTAAGTTCTGCTCCGGGAAACCTAATGGTGCGACTCGGTGCTACTTTAGCAGCTAGCACTATTTTGTGATTGTAGCCACAGCAGCCTCTTTATTTGTGGCTGCAGCAACAGTATGTCACTGATACTATCGCTTTCACAATCACACTATCAGTATTACTGTAGCAGCAAACGCTGCAGTATCATTTGTTTAAGTTGTTATGAAGCCTATAAATTTAGCATCAATAATAGAGTAGCATAGAGGCCGTGACAGAGCAGCTAGAGTTCAGGTGGTAGCCGCTCAGTTTTTAGAGCTTTCATTATTATTACCTGTTTTGCACTCGTGTTAAGAACAGATTTTGACGTAATTTTCTTGGAATTGAGGTTATGGTTTTCTTTCTTTCTCATACAGGCTAATTATTATTATTTTCCAAGTGGTACATTAAAACGGTTCTAATGCAGGTTAATATGATCGACTTTTATAGTTATTCATTCCTCTGCTATAGCGGCAGCAGCTAACTGAGTAATCGATTATTAATTGATTAATAAAATGAATCGTCAACTATTTTGATAATCGATTAATTTTCTGGTTTATTTGCTCAATATAAGAAAGAAATCATTAAAAAATCATTTTGGTTTGTGGCCAAAACAAGACATTTGAGAACGTCACCATTTCCGTTTCCGGTAAACACTGATCGACATTTTTCAACAGAAAATAATTGTAATATTAATTTTATTATTAGCCTTAAATTGTATCTTTGTAGTCTGAGAACTATAACATATCTTTTTGAGCTACTAATATTTCAGCCATTCTTCAAATAATCTTTGTTTCCAGCCCTTATATAGTATAATTTTTGTTGGTATGTTTTTGTTATTGTAGCAGCCTCAAGCTAACTTTTCTGGACATACTGTATACTGATGTCAATAGCAGTTTCTTCCCCCATTTTAATACATAACCAGAAGCACAGGTGCTCATGTGGGCAGTAAGGTACAGAATTGATGCTCAGGGGTAAATTATAACTTCATTATTCTCAGACAAAGAGCGTAGATATATTTAGTCACGTATGAGTTGTGTGTATAGTGAGTGGGCGACACTGAGCGAGTGTGTGTGGAGCAGAGTTAGCAGTATGGTGTAGAAGTGAATTATCTGCACACTGAAGGCTGTTTGTCAGAAAATAGTTTTCTGAGTTCTTAATCCTGTCAGATACACTGTAAAACCATACGCACCATACTGGGCCACACCACTTAAGTTTTTTATCGTATTGGCTTTTTATCCACACAGAACCGGCGTTTTAGGAGCACTGAAAGGATCGGTAAAATCTCTAAAATCTTTCCTGAATACAACTAATATGCTACTTGACTGGGAAAATGAAGATGTCACAGCCCCACCACTCTCTGGAGCTTGCGTCCGCTGACGCTTATCTTCATCATAGTTGTCTTTCCCTTCTTGTGTCTTTTCTTTTCTTTCCTTAGTCTCGCCCTGTTTCTGTGACTGTACTGTAATGTACTTTAACGAATAGGGGCGGGAATCACAGGGTACCTCACGATACACAATGCGTGATACATGGTCCATGATACCGATAGTATCACGATACATGAATGCTGGGATAATCAATGTATTGCGAGACAATCATATCGCAATACGTCACAATATCTGTCTCACAAAAGAAAATAAAACGTTGAGAACATAGAGAACACAGTGCATAAAGTGTAAGTATTGAACGTGGATGGAGCATTTTTTAAACGTAGCCTTCTCCACCATTATCCCGCTATTAAACTCCCTCTTCTTTCTTTCTTCTTTAAAATTGATATTTTGACCCACTCCTGTTAATAAACCTTTATTGTTTTTAAAAAGTTTGTACACAGCACATGTGTCATATGTGCCAACTTTGCGTCTTCTCCAGTTATGGTGAATTTCTGCACTAAAGCGCCACATACAGGCCTGGCATATGTACTACATCATTAAGAGTAGTTTTGGGGGGTTTTGTGTGGAAATGATGCCGTGTTTACACAAGATCGTTAGGGTCATTTCTGTTTCCATGTGGATAAGGCCTTAGTCCAGGAGTGTCAAACTCATCATAATTCAGGGGCCACATATAGCACAATTTGAGCTCAAGTGGGCCGGACCAGTGAAACAATAGCATAATAACCTATTAACAACAAAAAACTACATTTGTTTTAAATTTAATGAAGTATCAACAATGAAAATGAGTGCAATTTTCAACAATATTATGCCAAAGTTTACCGTCTACACGTGTGTATTACAACTTCTTACAGATCACAGTTATACAGTGGTATCTGGAACTGGAAAATATAGTATTTTACATCATTATTATTATTATTTTTATTATTATTATTATTATTATTAGAAATGTTCACAAATTCATCCTGAGGGCCAGATTGGACCCTCCGGTGGGCCGGTTCTGGCCCGCGGGCCGTAGGTTTGACACCCCTGCCTTAGTCGTTGAATTCAGGTGTATTACCCAGTTCCAATGCCACGTGTCTAAAAATCCCTCATATTTTTTATAGAAAAGAATGTTGTATTTTCTAAAGAGCTTACTGAATTCTGAGCATCCAATGTTACATCCACCCCCGACCATCACAGTGCATTAGTGTTTCTCAAACAAATACGTGACGATCACAAACTCCCAAATAACCGAAGCTTTAAACAAGCGACCGCTGTGTGGACACACAATGAGGTAACACTAACTCAGCAACCAGCCCACCTGTTACGGGGTCAAAGTGAGAGGAGGTGAGGCTGCAGTAACTCAGAGGAGAGAATAAAAATAACACAGATAAAAGTTGTCCATAGGAATCGCTCATGAAATGTGTTTATTACTTAAGAAAATAGTCCTTAATTTATAAACCTAAAGTCAGATGAGCTGCATAATGTCCTAAACTTTTTCTACATTTCAAGTTAAATCAGTGCTTCTAAAATCCTGATAGTGACCTCCAGAAACTCCTCCCGCAGCTGTGTGTACAGGATGTCGATTATTTTCTCGATTCATTGATGAATTGTTTGTTTCATAGAATGTCGGAAACTGTTGGAAAACACCTCGAAATCACGATGTTCTCAAACCAAAATGAATCAGTTTGAATGATTTCTTCGTTATATGGAGCAAAGAAACCACATTTAAGAAGCTGGAAAATCAGAGAACGTGGATTAATTATATAAAAAAAAGAGTAAAAGCCGATTAATCGTTGCAGCCCTGACTGTGTGTTGACTTGTCACCCATTTCACATTCTCGTTCGTTCTTACTCTTTTCCCTCATTTCGCCTCATTGCGTCCCAGACAGCAGGGCTATTTAGGAGCAGACAGGACTGCAGGACACACACTCTATCAAAGTGCAGCAGCAGCAGCCACACACACACACACACACACACACACTGATATATTATCAAGGGGAGAAACTTCAGGATTAAATCAGAGGTTTGAGGCACCCAAAAATTCAGTGCAACGTCCAGACACACACACCGGAAGCTCAACACGGACATTAACAGACAACAACCAACGTAAACTATTCTGTCCCTGTTGCCAATGAATAATCAACAGAAATAATCATCTTTAAATTGATCAGAATGTTTGCGCTGTCAAAGGTTTCAGAACAGTCAAATCAAAGCTTCAGAACAGTCAAATCGAAGTTTCCTAATAAACAAATCAAAGCATTGAAACAGTCATTATACAATAAGTTATTTGTTGTGAATGTGAGGAGGTTGTTAGCTTCTTGAAGACGTGCAGCCTGTCCAAATGCATTGTGGTCAATTCAAGAGAGAACAGCAACAGTTGGCTGACCTACAGGGCTTTCATGTTTGTCCTTAAACTCAATTTTCGATACGGAGAAGAATTGTCGCCTTGACATCACGGCAGTTTTAGCGTTTCTTCTTGCAACTGGTCTACATGCAAGAATATAAAGCAACAGACGCTCATTTAGAAGAAGGACTTTGATCTGCGATGGGGGTCTTTGAACTTCTGTGCTGAAGAATTGAACCGTGTTATTATTATTATTATTATTATTAGAAGAAGACATACAAGGATTTTTCCTAAAAAGAATAAACTGAAATGAAACCAACAGTGAGCTGAAAGAGAAAATGGGGGTAGAAAAGGAAAGAGGAGAGGCTGGATTTGGTAGTGGGGGAGGGAAACTGGACTCTTCATAATTCTGGCCTGTAAGATTTGCACAGTTTTAGTTGTTACATAACGTAGAGAGCAAAGTCACTCGCTCTGGGTTTTTTTTTTTTCTCTCTGAAGCTTTCAAAGCAAACGGTATCAGAATCCAGGATTCAGGACTTATTGGTGAAAGACGACAATAAAAACTGAACAAATAAAAAAAAAGTGGCACAGAAATGTTAAATAAGAGTATAGGAGTAGATGTGTATATACTACTATGATTATAATTCCTATTATTATTAATATTTGATTGATGTAGCCCCTTTCACACATAAACAAGAAATAGGACTGAACAATTTTGGGGTAAATATCAAATATTGTGATTACGGATCATTTATTTCGGTCCAATATAGAAGTTTAGGGATTAAACATAAAAATAAAAGGGCAAAAAAGTATTTTAAAACTTAAAAAGGCAGAAAAGGAAAGGCAAGGATAGGTTTTTTTTTAAAAATGATCAACAGAAAGTGCATGTCAGATGTAGCTGAGCAGGTTTTTCCACAATTTTGGTGCAAAGGTTTTGGTTCGTGAGCTACTTTGGGAACCGTAAAAAGAAAACCAGCATCAGCAGACAGCAGAGAGGATTCCACCTGGGTGCGACCTGAAAGATCCGCGACATAACAAAGAAGCGCCGTCTATTATTAAAAGTTCCACGTGTGAATAAAAAGGATCTTAAATCAATTCTAAAGGACATGAATTTGTCCATAATTCACTGCAGAGTTCATCTGTCAGCCTCAGTATATTTAGCTCTGCTCATTTGTTTCAGGAAGAGAGTTCTGACTCTTCCTCTTTCTTTTTTCCCTTCTTTCTTGCTTCCTCTCCCACACACTCCACACACACTCAAACTTCTCCTGGAGTAGGCGTTAAAGAGAGAGGGAGCGAGCTGGGAGAGACGGCGAGGGAAGCCAGAAAACATAGAATTATGTCCAAAAAATGTCCAATAAGAACAAGTAGATGGGGGGTGATTTATATACAATGCTGCACAGACAACAAGCATTTGCTCGCTTGCCACTCTGCTTTACATAAATGTGGCCTGAATTTAAATAATGACTTTGCAAATTTATGTGTCACCTATTTAAACAAATGAATGTTGTTCTACTGGAGCCCAGGTCACATCCTTAAATTGTTTATTTGTTTAAGCATCAGTCCAAAATCAAAGTGTGAATTTTGAGTTTACAAAAATTCACATTGTTTTCATTGAAAACGCTGGGATCAGCGAGTGCATTGCACTTAATACATGATCTCGTTTATTTCCAGGTTAAGCTGTGCCACTGAAAAAAAGTATCTGTCAACAAGGTTAAAGGTCACCAACCTTTCTGTAAAATGTACTGTGCTTTGATCGTTATTTTTGATAATCAAGTCTTCTGACCTTTTTCTACCACTTTATCCTCCACATGAGGGTCGCTGGTGGTGCCAATCCCAGTTGACAGATAGTCAATCCATAATTTTCTTCAGTTTTCAGACAGGATATCGTGACATTACGCTGTGTGATTGATTATGACAGTATCGTCGTGATATTATTGGTATCGCGGTCCATGTATCGAGTATCGTATCGCGAGTTGAGCTGTGATTCCCCGCCCTTATTTATTAATATGGACCATTTACCATGTTGCGTTATACTGTGTTATCATCTGTGATGCTTTACAGTGACAGTACAGTGGTGCAGTGTGTTGTGTTGCGTGGTGTAAGCGTGCGTTCATCATCATCACCATCATCATCACGACGTACTGTTTCTTCCACAGACCCCGTGACTGCCTCCCCTTCATGTTTCCCTTTACTATTCTCTCCTCCCTTTGTCTTCCTTTGTCAGACAGTATTTCTTTGTTTCACACCCTCACCCCCCGCCCCCCTCTCTTACACTCTCTCTCTCTCCACCCCCAGGATGTGGCTGTGGGTTGATTAGAAAATGCGTGGCACAGAACAGGCAATCCATCACCCTGCCAAAGCCCGCCATTTTTGCACATGCGCTTGCTGACACAGTCTCTCTAACGCGCGCGCGCGCACACACACTCCACCTCTCGTCCCTCTTCCTCGTTTCCCTCCTCTCATCTTCATCCTCACACACCAGGCTTTAGTGTGTTTCTTTTCTCTCTCTCTCCACACAGACCTGCAGCACCCCTCTCTCTCTCTCTCTCATTTCTGTACCTCTCTCATTCACCCTCTTCGTGCCCTTCAAACCCACTTCTCCTCCTCCTCCTCATCTGCATCCATTCACTCACCCGTGGCGGCCACGCCTCTTTTGCTCTGATTTCCTCCGTCGTCCTCGTGGACACATTAGCTCGGTGAGATCATCCACAGTGGAGAGTCTAAAAAAAGTACAAGAGACGAGGGCGTCATTGTTTGCTACACAAAACATTTATGGACTTCCCTACACGTGTTCAGACAGGCAGGATCTTCATCATCGTCATCTCTGCTCATCTATGTATATACATTTGAAAAACATAAAAACAGCTTCATGTAGTGTATGGAAGGTGAGGGACGAGGGACAAGATATACGACATTACATCTATTCTGTTATTTATCAGAATCTGACCTTTTTTCTTTATACAATACAAATTTTTTTTACATTAGATGTGAGTGGTTTTTCTGGCCACTTTCACCAGCTGTGACCTTGTTGAGGCCTGGTTTTTACTTTAGTGTAGGATTTATGCAACAGCAAGAGCAGCAGCAGCTACAGTTTGATGAAGTGTTGGGCAGATTAACGCAGAAGGAGTTTTCTGTAAGTTTCTCAGCCTTAGGTCAAAGAAAGGTCTTGCATTACTTCTATCTATCTATCTATCTATCTAAATATGATTTTCAAATTGCAATAATTAGTGGTTTAAATATGAGACAATTCAAGACCGATTCTTGTCCTCATTTAAAATGAAAGAAATTCAAATTGTACCTAAAATAAAGTCAGTTTTACACCAATTGCAAACAACAACAAATACCCCCTGGAATAGATTTAAATGTGACTGTTTTAGTGCAAGTTTTACACTTAAAAGACTTAAAGACATTTGCAAGAGAGTTAAATGTCATTTTTTCACACTAAAATACTAAAATTTAACTCTATTCTAGATTGGATTTGGTCCCTAATTGTAACTGACCCTTTTAGTGTGACTTAAAACTCGCAGCACTGGTAAGAGAAAGATACATTTTTGACATTTAGGTTTTATGATACATATTTGCCGGCTATAAATTGTTTCATGCGGTATCAGAGAAAAATACGGTAAAATGTTTGCTCTTATAAAACAAATTTCCACTTGAGGAAATTCCCCACAAAACTCGCTCACCTCACTCTTCCATCCTCCCCCCCTCCGTCTTCCTCTCATCGCTCTCATTTACTTCAGCCCATGCTGCCTCCTCCCTGGAGTCCACTCTGCCTCCACCTCTACATCACTACCACCGCTCAATATCCAGTCAGGGCAACAGAGAGCCGGGCTAATGAAATGGCCACTGGCTGCCTGAATCTGCCCACTGCAATCTGTCATCTCATTATGAGGAGGATTTCCTCCTCATCAGGTCTCCGTTGATGGCTCAAACTCAATCAGGTCTAACTATAATGACTGTGCGGTTCTCTTTTGTGCATGACGAGGATGATGTAAAAGGGCCTAAAAAAGGGCCGAAAGAAGGAAGGAGGAGGTGGAGGAGAGCCGCGTGTTTTCGGTGTTATTATGTTTACGCTCCCCGGATGATTATCTAATGTGCTCAAAGGGAGAACAAAGCTGGTTGTAGGTCTTTGTTATGCTCCCGCATTGCGAGATTTTCCACCGTGTAGGTGGTCTCGCCCACTTTTGATTAATAATAGGCTTGAGTGCTAAGAGCAGGCTTACAGAACCTGCGTGCAGACTCGGGGACTGAGCTTTGTTTGACTTGTAAAGCGAATATTAAAACGCGGTGACTCAAAACATTGATATACCGCATCACTTTATTGCGTCTTTGTGTGACGTGTCATGGGAAAAGTGGACGTAGTCTTCTGGAAGTTAAGATATATTGAATAGCCACCAGGGGGCGACACTGTTGAATGCAAAATGAATGTCAGTCAACAGGAAAACAAGCTTCTACTTCTCATTAATAAGAAACTATCACTAATTTTGGGTTGCCTTTGAGAAAACATGATGTCAATTTCATAAAATTAAATTTAGTGTATGAGTGGACACCAGTGTGATTGACAGCTGGCTAAGCCTTTGTCCAATAGGAGCCTGGTTGCAGGCAAAGTCAATGCCGAGTATCAGATCGGGTCGTTTCTACTCAGAATTGGACATTTTGTTTTACTGTATTAAGGATTTCCTACTGTAGGAGCCAGAGTTAAGTTAGTTTAGTTCAGGGTGAGGCCTGGTGGCTGATGCAAGATTTGACACTTGTTACAATGTCATTTATTAACAGTTTTGTTCTATTTTGTCTTTAGATAAAAGCTACCATGGACGCTTTGATATCTTTGATGGCTATGATAGATAAAGGAATTGGCTTTCATTTGCCTTTCATTTGACATGGGCATAATTGAAGGCAGTGAAATGCAGAGTAATAAAGCTTCTGCCGCAGCAGTGAAGCTGCTCCACTTCTCTGTTTGGTGGCTGCCACTGTTGAAGACTCACAGATCAGGCAGTTTCACCATTGACGGTTGTAGTAAACTGTAAAGAGCCTATGACGAGGACATAATCTCTTGTTTTTCGGATATTCTCTGCATCGTTGTGGGCGCCGTGTCACTCGGCAGCAGCCAGAAAAGGTGTCATTTACCCCCATGAGTGAAATGGCTGGGGCTCATCACATGCGTCACAAAGTGTTCGCCGGGTTTATGGATGCAGCAGGTATCAGTTTATCGGCCTTAGTGGAAAAGCGCTTGATCACTTGTGCTCCATCGTATTAGGAAGGGACAGCTGCTCCGGAAAAGGCCTCGGGTCAGCAAATAGAAAAGCACTTCAGCTGCAAAAACAGGATAATAATTACCAGAAGAGCCAACGTCACAAAAAACTGAAGCTGGCCACACAGTCTACGCTGCAGGAGTCACATTCAACCACATATACCTGAATTTAGGGTAATTAAAGGGGTCAAATTGAAGTCAAGTTTTGTTATTTCTCTAACACAAATTTCTCTGTCCTGCCTCCTCAGCAGCGAGCCCCAGTTGTGGCCGGTGGGCATGGTTTTAGAGGGAAGCTCAGAGGCGCTGTGTCCCACCCCATCTCTGGAGCTGCGCCCGTCCTGCAACAAGAGCCAGACCTCGCCTCCTCTGAGCACAAGCTCGCAACCCCACGACGGAGTCTTCCCCGAGGACAAGGAGCCCGTCAAGTACGGCGAGCTCATCGTCTTAGGGTGAGATCCCCGTGTGATTCTACTCTTTTTATGCATACTATGTCAGCTCATGACTACTTTTGTCTCTGGAAGTTTGTGCTTAAGCTTGATAAGTGACATCAAATCAATTCTTATTACCATTATCTATACTTGATGTAGCAAACTGAGTTTGGCTGCTGTTTATTGTCAAGCTAAGACTGTAGCAGGCGGGAAATTTAGAATTTTGAATGCGTCGGCCTCCGCTACACTAGGTGGCGGTACACGCCGTTTCAGCTTGTTAGTATTAGGCGTTTTTTCTGGCTTGGCTGGCAGCAATTTTTGTAAACATGGTGAGCGCCATCCCGAGTTTTCCTACGTTTTATAAACTTTTAAATACTCATAGCATAAAATTATGTTTTTGTCGCAGTTGTCTTATTCTTCGATGTACCAGCTTCTTGAACCCAGGCTATCTGGAGTCCGACTCTGGTCCGACTCAGAGTTAAAATGCAACAGTAATTTGATTCCCAATTTGCATTATCTGGATGTGCTAGGCCGTCTATGAGAAATTCGATTTAGTACCATTTTACTGGGACTAAGTCTGGTTTTAGTCGAAATGACACAATTATTTTTTTAGTCACATAAACGTCGATAATCTAATAAAAGTGAGTTGATGCACACACACAGTGTGGACAGCTGTGTCGTCAGCAGAGTAAAACATGGTTGGACAAGTTGGACAGATTTGCCATTAGATAACGTCAATTAATGATGATACTTGAAATGAACTGAAGCTGCACTTGAGTCAAGCTTGTTCCTGTGCTTCACAGACACAATGGGTCGCTGGCCAACGGGGACAAGGGTCGCAGAAGAAGTCGTCTGGCCCTTTACAAGAGACCCAAGGCCAATGGGGTCAAACCTGATGTTATCCACAACGTCTCAACACCTCTGGTGTCAAAGGTGAGCACAGTCGGCCATGTCACGACACAAATTTATGGCTCGTAACAGGCCAAAGTATCGCGTAGTCTGACCTCGGCATTGGTTGTTAAGGTTTATGTCAGGTGTTGCTGAAATACTACACCCACAGGTGTAAGTACAGATCTGTCGCACCATACCTGAACATTACGGTCTCTCTCCATCATAACAATAAGCCTGAATTATGAATGACATTAGTCAGGAGGGTTGTTCCTCTGGAATAGGAAATGTCCTCTGGGTACATTTACATTTTCCTGGAGGATAGACCTTCAACTCTCCTTGTCATGTGACCCGGATAATGTGTTTTTCCTTTGGCAGGCACTCAGCAACAAAAGCCAGCACAGCATCTCCTACACACTGTCACGGAGCCACTCTGTCATTGTGGAGTACACGCATGACACCAACACAGACATGTTCCAGGTCAGTGTCCACACACACACACACACACAGGCCATGTCAACTCCGTAAAAGTGCAAAGTTTAAAGGTGCAAAAACTGAGCCCCTAATGACCTCTGGAAAACACAGACTACTTCCATTGGAAAGTAGCTGGGTGTTGCCAGATCACATCATTCCCTGATCAGCATATTTGTGACAAGGTTAGCGGTGTTGCCACAGAACATCGCGGTGCTTTGTTGCTGTTTTCGGAACAAGCCTCGTCGTTGGTGGAGTTAAAGCCTCATTGGTGTAGTTGGTGTAGCATGTCAGTCTCATACTCATAAGAGGACGCTGGTTCAATCCCACGACGGGCCAAGGGTTGGGGTGCCCCCTGAGCAAGGTACCCAATCCACCATTGCACCCTGGGTGCATATAAGTGTTTCCCACTGCTCCTGAATAGCATAGTAACTTCCTACTGTGCTGGAAATTACCCATATTATCCCAAATTAGTTCAGACTTGTGTAAATATTGATATTTAAGTATGAGAATCGATGCTAAAAGTGACACGTTTGGTATTGGAAGTATTGGTATTTGTACAAGGATCCACATAACACTAGTCTACAGCCAGACTAGCTCTCCGCTCGAGCTGAATGGACGATGTTCAAGTCTTCAAGACTTTCTTCCTTGGAAAGTAGCTCAGTTGATTTGTTGAAAAGTCACTTCAACCTCCGGGCGTCTGAGCGTTAAACCGAAGGGCCAACAAACTCCCTTCTCAAGCATCGTTTTTCTTGCATTCCAAATTGTAAAGGACTATTCCTTTAAGGCGTGTGTCAGATTTTGTTTGTACTCAAACAGTAGCTGAATGTGTCCGCCCTGTAGAGTCAACAAAATAACACAGGCACCAATCAGGGAGTGCAGAGGTAATCTGTCAGTGGATTTGTCAGACGACTCGAGAATGCAGTGTCATGAGAGAGAGAGAGAGAGAGAGAGAGAGAGAGAGAGAGAGAGGGGGCAGTGAGGACATCAGAGGGAGGGAACGAACAAGGGAACTTCACATCAGCCAGGAGGGAAGACAAAAGACGGAGGAGATAAAATATATGAGAGGATGAGTCAGACGTGTCTGCTCTCGGCAGCTCAAGTTGTTTTCCAGACGCCTCATCCTCTCTTCATAAAACGGAGATGCTGTGAAGCTGGTTCCTCCAAGAGACCCAATCAGCACGCCTCGAGTCCAATCTGTACATGCTAATTCAGCCAATTACAGTATATTACTGTCCACAGAAAGACAGGGTCAAAATCTGTCTGCACTGTTTATGGTCATGGTTTGTGTTGTGCAGAACGGTACTAGCGACTGTCGTCAGCGAAAGAATACAAAGTTTGCTCACAAGATCTGTAGTGAGGGTTCGATTTACGGGGGACTGAAGGGGAGACACCGAGGGGGAGCTCTGAAACATCGTCATCATCACTCATTTTTTTGGCCATTAGTACCTGGTACTTGTTTTAGTACGTGCTCTCTAGAGCTGAAACAATTAATCGATTACTAAATTGATCGACAACTATTTTGATAATCGATTAATCGGTTTGAAGCTTTTTTCATGATTAAAACACGATTTTCCGATAGTTTAAGCTTCTTAAATGTGAGTATTTCCTAAATTTCAAAGAAATCATTAAAAGTGAATCATTTTTTAAGGTTTTCTGAAATTTTGTGGACCAAACGATTTATCGAGAGAAAATAATCGACAGATTAATCGATTATGAAAATAATCGTTGGTTGCAGCTCTTGTCGACAGACTGTCGGCCACTGGGTTAGGGTCAGAGAGTGTCGTCACTGGAAGGGTCATGAGCGCGGCGCCCGACACAAGCATCAAACCGAACAATGCCAAACTGTAGATCATTTAAAAAGACTTACAAATCCTGAAATCTCCAACATTTAGCAGGGACATTTCTAAAATCTCAATATTGAACAGAGGACTCTGGTGTATTTAGTGACAGCACTGCTGAAAGCGGTCATACAGGAAGTACTGAACGATTCTGTGAACAAATCTTTTTGATTGGTTGAATTAGTACAGCGAAAAGAAAAGCTTTACAAGTCACTAGTTTGTGTGCGTCGCGTATAAAACAACAAAACAGCAGTTTCATACAGCCGTGCTATGATGACCATGCTGAGGAGGAACTATAGTGATGGAAATCCATACCAAAACAGAGTAGAGTCAAGCCATGCCGCCATAAGACTACTTTATATAGGATTGATAAGTGTTTTATAATCAGAGGACTCCTGGAGGACTAGAAGAGATGTCGTTCCTCTAAGCTTATATAATACGCTTCCTCTTCACAACGTGAACTTCACGCTCTGGCTAAATTGTTTGTTTGCGCTGCTGTAGAATCACAGCAGTGCAAGATGGCACACATAAAAGGCTTATTCTAAGGTGAGGAAAAGCAAATCATTTTGTATTTAAGAGCATTTATACACTTATACAAACATACTGGTGGGGAATATATTCAATTTCTGCCAACTCTCTCAAATGTTACACAGTGGACCTTATATAGTAGTTGTTTGTTTGCTCCACAAAATTAGGGGTCGATTCCTGTTTCCCAAACCTCAAAATGATGACAGTCTCAAACAGAGATGTTCACTTTACTCTCATAGAGGACATTTAAGAAGCTGAACACACAGAAGCACCAACACTGACTGATCGATCCAAATCCAATTTGATTTCTTGCTACCAGTGGCGACAGCCTGCCTGTAAAATGTCTGATTTGCCAGAAAAAAAAAGAAAAAAAAAGAAAATCGAATTTATCTGCAGTATGAAGATGGCTCTACAGACTCAAGACTTGGCCTGCTGTTCATCTCTGATTTAACCGTTTCCTTCTTCCATTCCTTTCTCAGATTGGCCGGTCCACAGAGAGCATGATCGACTTTGTGGTGACGGACACAGCAGGCAGCGGCAGCAGTCAGGGCGGGGGTGCAGCGGGGGAGGGCGGCGGTGGAGGACAGTCGGCGCAGAGCACCATCTCCCGCTACGCATGTCGCATCATGTGTGAACGCAGCGCTCCCTACACGGCCCGCATCTACGCCGCCGGCTTCGACTCCTCCAAGAACATCTTCCTGGGGGTGAGTGCTCCGCCTGCTGCTGCTGATGCTGCTGCTGCTGCTGGTACACGACACAAGCACCCGTGGTAACCATGGCAACCATAGTAGTGACAGCAGGGACGTGGCTGTGCCTCCCACGGGTGACATCATAGCCGCGATGCTGGGTGTCAGTACATGTGACCTGGCTGGAGGAAACGTGAGAGAACAGAGTCGTGTTCTGCACACGTGTGTGTGTGTGTTCTTGTCCTTAGGGACCGTTTCTGGCATAAACACTGACCTTGTCAGGACCAGAAGTCCTCATGGGGACAAAAACCTGGTCCTAATGAGGCAGAACCTTATTTCTGAGGAACTGGTGAAAGGTTAGGCATTAACTGGTTATGGTTAAGATTATGGATGATGATTTATTTTTCGGGCTGACCAATTGAACGCAGAGTGCTTAAAATGAGAGCTGCACAAACCTGTGTGTGCGGTGATGTAATGTCTCATAAGTGGCCTTGATGCATTGCCTCTGGATGTCGCGTTATGGTCTGAAGCTCCCAGAGGGACATGTGGTTACATAACCCATCAGTGATCACGATACATACGTGTGCAATAACATGTGTTCCAGCCTCAGAGTCTCCAGGATCACGTGTTGTTGTTTCTGGAACAAACACAGATGTGTTTAAGTTTCAATTTCACTGAAATTCATTATTTACTTGCACATCAACCCGTCTTTAAACTGTTATGCTAGTGCATTTGGGATTAAATATTCATCTCAAATCATCTTGAACTGTCAAGATGAAAGTTCACTTGAAGTGTTCACAAAATCCAACTGAAAAAACATTTCGCAGGGGCAAAAAAAAGAAGCTTAACATGCTCTGTTGGAGATAAGTCACTGTGATGATTCTACATATTTCATATACATATATGTGACACTTTTGTTGTTTTTAAAACCAAGTTCTCCGGGTTTTCAGCGTCTTGAATGTGAATAGTTTTCTGGTTTATTTGCTCTGTACAACAAATACATCGTTTTTTAAATGGGTGGGAAATCATAATTTTGAGGAAACTTTGGGAAACTTTAATCAACATTTTCGTGGACCAAAGTATTTGATTGATCAAGAAAATAATTATGAAATTATGAAAGTAATCATTAGTAGCAGCAGCAGCCTCAGTCCTGGTTTCACAGTGAAGTATCCTTACCCTTCATAATAATCATTTTGAAACATTTCGACTAATCCTGTAGATTTACTCCACGTGAGCTCATTTCATATGAATAGTATGTCCTTTCTTTTTCTTCACGATGGGTTTATTCTTAGCTGAGGTTGCCTCTCTGCATATTAGTCAGTACAGTAGCCAGTCTGCACTGAGCTAAATTTAGCAGCAGAACAAACGCAGCGTTGGCTGTTTTTTGTTTTTTTTTGCCACCTCTGACATCCACCTCCAGTATCCCTCTGCACCTCCCTCCCCCAGCACTCCTCTAACCTTTACGTCTTCCTACTCTGTGTTTGTGTGTGGGGTATTGTCTCAGGAGCGGGCTGCCAAATGGAGGACGTCGGACGGCTTGATGGACGGACTGACCACTAACGGCGTGCTGGTGATGCACCCGGCGGGGGAGTTTGTGTCTGAGCCGGCACCGGGCGTCTGGAGGGAAATCTCGGTATGCGGCAACGTTTTTGCCCTGAGGGAAACGCGCTCAGCCCAGCAGAGAGGCAAGCTGGTAAGAAAGCGAGAGTTCAGCGGGAAAACAAATCCTGTGCTTTAATATGGCCGCAAGGCTTCAGACTACTGACCTTGATTTGACTCAAGAAGTTGAACCTGCAGAGATTTCTGTGAAATGAGGAAGATGTGGCAAAAAAAACTCCTATTTTCACACCTCTAATTTGTCATTTGACTGAACATGGCAGCACCTGCAACCAGGCTCCTATTTTCCCCTTAAAGGGCGCATAATTTACAAAATCAACGTCATGTTCTCCTGAAGAAAGCCTGAAACCAGCAAATGAGACCATTAATTCCTCAGGAAAATGTTTACTGGCGTTATATATCAAAGGAGTAGAGGCTCATTTTCCCGTAGACTTCCATTCAAATGTCCTTCTTTTTGCAACCAGCAGAATCGCCCCCTAGTGGCTATTCAACATATTCTTGCTTCCTAATTGACTTCACTCAGGAAACCGTAACACTACTTCCATTTGCACACAACCTGAGTGATTCCCACTCTATTTTTGACGAGTCACTAAAAACAATTTATACCTCAATCACGGTATGACTGAAATTTTTAGCGGTTTTGATACTGTGACTTTTTAATACCGTAGTGTACGTTAAATCCAGTCATCGCCCCGCACCTATTCTTGATGATGACAGCGATGTAAACTGACGTTCTTTGCCTTTCTCCTGTTTTTCTCTCAAGGTTGAAAATGAGTCCAATACCCTACAGGACGGTTCTCTGATTGATCTGTGTGGGGCGACCCTGCTGTGGAGAACCCCTGCCGGACTGCGCCACACCCCCACCCTCAAACAGCTGGAGTCCCTGCGCCAGGAGCTGAACGCCGCCCGACCACAATGTCCAGTGGGCTTCAACACTCTGGC
Source organism: Solea senegalensis (assembly GCF_019176455.1). Lineage (NCBI taxonomy): Eukaryota > Metazoa > Chordata > Actinopteri > Pleuronectiformes > Soleidae > Solea > Solea senegalensis. Next base: position 6,838,157 of record NC_058023.1, on the reverse strand, counting down.
CTTCCCGAGCCTGGCCCAGCGTGAGATCGTAGACAAGAAGCAGCCATGGGTCTACGTCAACTGTGGCCACGTGCACGGTTACCATAACTGGGGCTACCGCAAGGAGAAGGGTCCCGCCGGCCCCGGGGGCACAGCACCGGCTGGCACCGGGGAGAGAGAGTGTCCAATGTGCCGGCGAGTGGGCCCCTATGTGCCACTGTGGCTGGGCTGTGAGGGAGGATTGTACCTGGACGCCGGGCCGCCCACTCACGCTTTCTGCCCCTGTGGTCATGTTTGCTCAGAAAAGACAGTGGTGGGGTGGAGCCAGATCCCGTTACCACATGGCACCCATGCCTTTCACGCTGCCTGCCCCTTCTGTGGTACCTGGTTGACAGGAGAGCAGGGCCACATCAAACTCATCTTCCAAGGCCCCGTCGACTGAAGCCCAGAGTGCTGTACTACGAAGCGAGCTTAATGACTTAGCGAGGTATGTTGAGTCTAAAGCCAGAGTTTTCCGTATTACGAAGGTAGCTCTCTTTTAACCTGGCAACTTGCAAACTTTTGCAGAGTTCCAGTTTGAAATCGGCTACAAAAAGGTGCGACACTTTCACTTATCAGCCTCCTTGGACATCGTTTCAAACATTCTTGTGAGATCCAATGGATTTAGGAGCTAGGAAAAAACATACGAGATGCAAAAATATGCGTTTATCGCGACCTTGGTCGCACTTCTTCCTCTCAGATTCAGCTCACTGACGCAGATCATTGTCATCTCCTCTTCCATGTGCCTTAGTGTAACGTTAATGAGTGACAGAATCACTACATCAAAAATAAAATGATTAATTGTCTGCCTCCCATTGCACTAACTCGACCTGTTGCTCTTTAAAACGGATGGATCTACCTGTTCCTTCTGAAAGAGCCGACGCATTGAACCATCTTTAATTTAATGCTGCAGCATTTATTTGTATTGCAGCAGTACATCATGTGAGACTGTGCGCTCCTGTCTCATCAACTTCTGTTTAACTACAAAACAGTTTTCAATAAGTGGCAGTTGTTTCGAACCTTTCTCATTTTTACTGCTCGGATGTAAGAGGGACGTAGATCGTTAAAGTCTGTAATGTTGATTATTCACTGATTCACTCATCTGTCAAAATGAATTTGACTTGAAATATTTTTCAACAGCAAAATATGACGTATGTGATTAATTTACTACTGTTCTTACGCTACACTGTTAAAGACCTGAAGTAGGAAATCAGTCCATTTGTTTGTGAAAATAGAGCTCCGGAAGCTGACATCACGCAATCCCATGATGCAACACTCAGAATCAAAACATCGCCATTTTGGCAGGAAGCGACGCTGTTCACGTTCACAGACATACAACGTACTGTTGATAATTGGCAGCAAATAAAGTAGGCATCTCATTTCTTCTCCAGAGTTTTTCATAGGAAATGAAGATGGTGGACAGATGTTTCAAGCCGGGATGACAAAACAATCGGGGACAGGTGGAAGAACATTTTACCGTATAAACAAAGGGACATTCAAAGCGAGTGTAGAAGACAGAGTGATTAAAACCAAGAAAAGGCAACGCATTCTGCTTATAAAGTGATCACTTCATACCAGTTACTGGTCGCGAATCGTGACACTGACGTTAGCATCCAGATTCGCAGTTTGTTGTTAATTTTCCCTTAAGTTTCCTCTTAAGCTGCAAATCTGGATACCAACTTCAGCGTCATTACAAACTCCAAGGCTAATTAACTTAAACACGTGATTGTTTAACATGCTTTTACTGCGACATGTACGTGTTCTGTGGAGTAGAATGAAGGCAAGTTAAAGATGTCGTAACGCTGCAGATCTAGAATAATGTCCGCTCCGGCTCTGACCCTCTTCCTGCCAACATGACGGTGTGAGCAAACTGAGTCGCGCTTGGTCCGGAGCTCTATAGAGTCAAAAGCCCCCTTTGAGCACAGAGCCTGGAGAAACAAAAAAAATCCTGGATTGACAAAGCAAGTTGAAAACCACTGTTGGGATGCTAGTTATCCCCGGCTGAGGCTTCAGGATTTGTCGAGCCAGCTCACTCAAAGAAAGCCCGGCTCTTGTGAGCAGGCTTCGTAGTACAGCCCTCTGAGCAGGACAGACGTAAGATGTTGGACTGGACAGGAGTGAGACAGAACAAAGACTGAACGCACATCTGAACATTCAAAGGATGAGATGAAGACGAGTACAGTGAAAGGACTGTTGATATTTTGAACTGACAGCAGATGCCAAGGCTTCACGTGGACTATGAGATGTAAATAAACTGTGTTGAAATGGAAAAGTCTTCAGTCGTTATTTGTTGGCTTAGCCTCAGTGTTTTAGTGGCTGGGCTGCTTATAATGATGTCATATGTAATGCAGATTGACTTGAACTTGGTTGGTTTCCATCCATCTCTCTCAATCACGCAATATTTTGCGTGGTGATATATCGGCAACTATCAATTTTTTAGTAAACATTTAAGTAACCATTAAACATTTTGTGGCTTAGCTTAAAAAACATTTCTGTCCACAGGATGGTGCACTCTCAATAGATCTCTTGTGTGAGTCTATCGCAATATATGATTTTGCAAATACTCAGTAATATGGTGATAATATTGTATTGTGGTGTCACCGGCGATCCCCACCCTTAGAAATGAATGAGATCGGCAGTAGGTGGTGCAAAAGTCTGCCACAGAAAAAAAGGATAAGAAGATGCAATTTGATGACGTAAATAAAGGGTCACACAATTCTACTCCAAATACACAAAAGGCACAAAAACATGTCAATTTTTTCAAGTATAAAGGCTAGAATGTAGTTTTAGAAATAAGTCTAAAATATGATTTTTCTTACGGGGGAGATTTGTATGAAGAAGATATATGAGGGCTCTGACATTGCATAAGAGTAATTAAATAAATACAGTGTACCGTTTTTGCAACACTTTTGGGGAAGTTTCATGTTTGTAGCATTCAGTTAGCATGATGTTTAGTTTGTCCATTGTGGGCTACTGTAAAAACATGTTGGCCCAAAATGGCGGCCTCTGGAGAGCTGACCCGGCTCCTGATGTAAATACATTTGGGGGGAAATTGTACACATTAAGAATAATTATTTTTATCTTGACAATACAATGACCTTTAAGTTACCACAGAGGTCGTTTTATTATTCAACAATGCTAATTTAGTGAGCATTTATTTCATTGTTTTTGCACAGAAATAACATTTCTACCTGTTTGAAGAAGCAGGTGAGTCGGTCTCCACTTCCTGGTTTGTGTTTTCCCCACCTCTCGTTTCGTCTCGCGCCGTTATCGCTGCTTTGCGGCTCCACGGCGAGTACTTGAATGGCCACAGTGACATCTTGTGGCAGAAATGCGAACCGTCCATTTGTCACTGTGCTACACATGCAGTAATAAATACGCAGTGGTGAAGCTGCAGACTCCACAGTCCTCTCGAGCCCTGCTCCAGGTTTGCTGTGCTAAAAATAACTCAAGGTCACCTGCAACTCTATGACTCTCTGCCAGGAGAGAGACAAAGACAGAGACAGAGAGAGGACATCACCTGAGACACAACTTGTGTCTGCTACATTATCTGATGTGGCAGACAGAGATGAAACAGTGTGGACATTTTATGACATGGTTATCTTGACTTAAGTATCAAAGTTTACACAATTATTGATTGTGATTATTGTCAAAACAAAACAAAACAATACATTTGCTTTAAACTCTTAAAATTGTGCTCAAATCCACTGAAATCACTTTACCTTATTCTTTGTCCCCAAAACAACATAGTAAGGAGTCCAAAATGAGACAAAAATGTCATTGATTTGTAAAGTGTTCAAAACGAGACAAAAATATCATGGTAAAGAAAAACGTACAAAATGTATATAGTATATAAAGTACATAGTAAGACTTTAAAAATGGGACAAAATTACGTAGTATCATGAGGCATCCAAAATGAGACAAAAGATATTATTTTAGTCAGGGGTCCAAAATGTCCCCTAAACAGCATGGTATACTAAATGTGTGTAGTATATCTTAGTATAGTAAGGAGTAATATACTAGGACACAGTCGAGTGCGGCGTCCAAAATGAGGCAAAAATGTCATAGGATAAGAAAGTGTCCAAAATTCATTTTATAGGTGTCCAAAATTAGACAAAGATGTGGTTTTATATTGAGGAGTCCAAAAATGCAAAAATTACAAAGATGTCATTTTAGAGTAAGGTGTCCAAAATGACACAAAATGTCATGGTATAGGAAAGTGTCCAAAATGAGACAGAAATGTAATTTTTCAGGTGTCCAAAATGAGACAGAAGTCATTTTTATAGTAAGTTGTCCACTATGAGAGAGAAATGTTGTTTTATAGTGACGTGTGTATAGTGACTAGTATACCAAATACATGGTAAGTGCAGTACATCAAGTGGACAAGTGTCCAAAATGAGACAAAAATGTCTTAATATAACGTACACATGCTGACACACTGTATCATATCGTCCTCACATCACAGATGTTCAGCAGCAACAACAGCAGCAGCTGCTGCTCCAGGTTTTTACATCAGCGTCAGAAATACAACAGACAGCTCATCTTTGTCATCATCATCATCTACTGTCCCTGCCTCTGTCTTCTCAGACGTGTCCATGTCCTCCACACAGTGTGAGGATGTTAGAGGTCAACCTGCGCATCATCTGCTCAATGTGTGTGTGTGTATGTGTGCGTGGTTAAATAAAGGTCCACAGGGACAGGTCAAAGACGTCCACTGTGTGACTGACAGACGCCACAGGAAACAGGACACCGTGTCCACTTCCTGTGGAGAGAACACGGACGAAGTATGTCCCCTGGTCACTGAACAAGAAATCACATATACATTACATGTCATATTCATATTCACGTTTATGTTATGATTTATTTCTCTACATCGTCCACATGAATGTCAAATATTTACAATCTTACAGAAGAGGATTAGAGATTAAAGTCAGAGTTATGAGATTACATACTTTCAATTTTGTGTTAAAAGATGGAAAACGAGGATTACCACATGTGACTCAAACTCAAATGACCTTGTCAGGAGGTTGAGAGGTCAAAAAAGGAATGCGTTCAGTGAGGGTGAGAAATATGAGTTTAACATTTCAAAATAAAAGCACTTGTGGCGACACGCAAAATGAATCTTAATTAGAGCTGAAACGATTAATCTACGAATCGATTATTAATCGATTACTAAATTAAAAGACAACTCTTTTGATAATGGAATAATCGGTTTGAAGCTTTTTTCATGATTAAAACAAGATTTCCGATTGTTTAAGCTTCTTAAATGTGAATATTTTCTTCATTTCTTTGCTCTGGATGACAAACAAAATCATTAAAAGTCAATCATTTGAGAACATCATCATTTCTAGGTTTGACAAACACGATCAACACTTTTTAAACCAAACGATTAATCGATTAATCAAGAAAATAATCGACATTAATCGATTATGAAAATATTTTTTTTTTAATAAAACAGAGAAATACGTCTCTATGACTTTTTGATATTAAGTTGGCGGGCTGCGGGTTTGACCTCTGACCTCTGAATTGTTTCACAGCATGATTCGTGACTTTCTTACAACTGGTGATTGTGTTGCGTCAAATTTCCATTTGAATTGAAAACAAACACAAAATAACCTTGAAACTCCTTTCTTTTCTTCTTTTTCCTTTGTGCACATTTCAAAGTGACGCATGTTTACCGGACAGGAACAGGAAGTGTCTAATCTACGTTTCTGCTGACTCGCATTTGTGGAAACACAGTTGTGTTTTTTGACTCACAGTCAACAGTCTTCACGTTGTGTCCGTTCATGTTAAAAAAAAAAGAAGAAGAAAAGTGAGTCACTACATACGATGACAGTTGAATCACGATTTGACGTCCAACATCTGACTAAAATGACCTTGTATACCAGATACATCTGTAGTGCAGTACAGTAAGGAGTGATACGCTATGATATAGCATATTAAAGCGTCCAAAATGAGACAAGTGTCTTAGTAAACTTCATAATATAACGCACACTTGTTGACACACTGTATCATATCGTCGCAGATGAGTTTCTACTGGGGGAAGAAAATGTAATTAAACAGAAGGTAATTAAACGTCAAATGTTAAATATTGAATTAAACGCTCAGCCGCTTTAATCACTCTCTGTTTCCATCTCATCGTTTCCTCTGCAGCTCTGTGAAATGTGCTGACTGACTTTTGCTTACCATGCATTCCTACAGTCACATTTGTTCTCCTTCTTAAAATGCATAGTTCAGTGTAGTAGTGAGAAGTACTGAAATAAATAAACCTAATAAAATCTACTCCTACTCAAATCTGCGAAATCGTAAGAACGCGTCCACTGCTTTATTTCACCTCCTCAAACCAAATTCCATTGAGAAAATCAGCGTTTTTAGCTCACGGGGCACAGGGGCTGCTGACCGCGTGCAGCCAAAGTCACAAAACAACACATGTGAATACATGTGAACTTACCAATGGAGGCAGCAGTGGATCGACAACTCCTGTGCGCTGCGAGGTAAAAATGGATGATTTTCTCTATGGACTTTGGTGTGGGAGAGACACAAACGAGCAGTTTCCTGTCAGAAAAGATCATTTGACAGTGAGATAAAAAAGAAGCAAACGTGTTCTTATGACATCGCAGGCTTACGCAGACACACGTGTGGTGTATATTATGATATTGTTTTGTTGTGGGTATCACCATATTGTGATAAAAGGTATCTGTGATGGCTTTTCCTGGTTTTGGCTTTCACTTAATAACACTTCTTTAAGTGTAAGCCTACTTATTTGTGTCATAGCCGTATATTTAGGCAATCCAATTGTTTCTAACGCATGTAAATATCCTTCATTCCACATTAAAAAGAAACGAAACGAGGTATTATCTGAAATGAGAAGTAATCAGAGAGCCAAACAACAAGAGGACAGAAGGTGAGTGACAGGTGAGCTCCTGCCCAGTCCTTTTTTTTTATTAACAAACACCTAGAAGTGAGTGCCTTTATGAAGCCATTGAACAGCGTTGAACAAGTGTGCAAATGACAAACAAACAAACAAACAAACCCCGAAGAATAGAATACAAAAGAAAAAAGAGAAAAACCGAAAGAAAAAAGGAGGGGAGAAAAAAAAAATCACATTCATAAGCAAAAGCCTCACCCCCTACCGGCCCAGCCCCGCCCCCTCGCCCACCCCACCCATCCATGTGACCCTCACACGTCCATAGACGAGACAACACAGTATAGACTTCAATGAACACATTAAAATCATTAGAACGTCAGACGTCGGGAAAAGGAGGAAAAACGGAAAAAAAAGGAACTCAGTCACTGAAGCTCTAATTATTCTGTATATGTATATATTTATATATATATATATATATATGTGTGTGTGTGTGTGTGTGTGAGAGAGAGAGACCTGCTTGTTCTGCATCGACTCAAGTGAGACAGGTGTGGATTCCAACAAGTGTCCAAAAAAATCTGAGGAATGTTAACACACGACCTTACACACACACACACACACACACACACTAACCGTCAACCATTTTGATTATAGGTTCATCAGTTTGTTTATTTTTCACGATTAAAACAAGTCCTCCTTTTTTTAGATTCTTTAAAAGGGTAAATATTTTACGGTTTATTTTCTCCCAAATGATTTCTCGGTTTGTGGCCAGAACGAGACATTTCATATATCGGCCAAACGATATATGAAATTCCTCCACCGTCAAAACTAGTGTGACCCCTAGTGGTCACACTGAACACGATAAAGCAGAAAGGGTTGTTGAAATTTTTCAGCGGCTCAAGGTGGCGCTGTACCTGAGCCCGGGACAAGCAGCCAAGCGTGGAGGAGGAGCTTAAGGAACTCGTCAAGGTGCAGCGACACGGTCGGCCGGCGAGGAGACTTGGGAGTTCATATCCGGTCACAGCGGAAAACCCAAGACCAGTCAGTCCCTGAACCTACAACTACAGCCAAAGTGCATCTCCCTCCTGTGAACGACCAAACCACAGATTACAACAAGAGGCAAACTCCACTCTAGAACAGTATATTTATTACTTAAAAGCATCTATAATAATAATAATAATAATAATAGTAATAATAGTAATGATAACAACAACGCCACCATGTTTTCCAGTTCTTTTTTGAAACAGGGTAAAAAGCAAGAGTACGTCAGATCAGGTTTCATGTAGAGAAGCAGAGCAGGAGGCTTTTCCCTCACATACATTCCTCCCGTTTCCCTGGAATACCCCACACACACACACACTAACAGCCTTATACCTGCGTTACTATGGCAACCGTTGGCGGTCATGATTTGTAGCTGTGCAGTGGGATTTACTGGTGGTTTCCTAAACGTCTTTCTTTACCATCTACTTCCAGAACTTCCATCTCCCGGTTCCCAAGTCGTTCCTTTCAGTTAGAAGAAGTCATTTGTGCAACTGGTTTACTTTTAGCAGAAATAACATTTCTGACCAACTCTACACAAGTTGTTACGTCACAGTCCTTTAAAGCCCGGTTGCGCGACGAGAGCCGAGCGAAACTGGGCGAGTGGTTAAAGTTCTGGAAGAGACGTTACAGGATGATCGCGCGAGTCACCAAGTGAAAAAAAATGTGGTTCATTTTGGTGCCAAAAGTGTGACGTAGGGTCATTTTCAGAACTTTTAGTCGCTCATCAGGGTTTACCTACTGGTTTTCTCCAAGACTTCATGGTGAAGAACTCAGTGAAGAAGCCTGACTTTAGAAGAACTGGATTGTTTAGAGTCTCGCCAGTGTCCACGTATCTTAACTCAAGCTCCGCCTACTCGCCGAGCAAACCAATCCTTGGGACATGTAACCATCCATGAAAATGCAACCTCTGAAGAAGGCGGAGCCTCGAGTTGAGACACAAGAAATGGACATAGTTCTCTGGTTTGAAAAGTGAGGCCGACTCCAATAGTCTATGGGGAAATTAGCTTCTAATTCTTACTTTTCCAACTTTTTCCATAGAATGTGGTGGAAATGTGAGTTAATCATGATTAAGTATGACAGACATGAGTTTTGTTTAATCAGAGCCTGGTTAAAAGGCTGGATCTGTGTTTTATACGATCTATGGACACAACAACAAATTACATCTATTTATCTAAACAACCGGAGGTGAATTTCAAAGGCATTAGTGTTCGTGAGATCACTGTACAGCATCGCGGGGGGGGCGGGGGGAGAAATAAGTCGGTCCGAGTTGATTTCTGCAGGAGCGGGGGACAGAAAGCGGGGTTTAAACTTCATTAAAAAGCAACAGCTTTATCCCGGTGTGCAAACGCGCTCTCTGACTCAACTGTGAGTGTGTGCAGAACAGAGCAGGTGTAAAATGTTGACCTAATTATGATCAAAATTCAATCATTAAAAAAGTAAAAAGTAAAAAAAAAAAAATCTACACAAGAGGCACAAAGTGGAGCAAACTAATGAGGAAGCAGAACTGATCGAGGACATAAAGAGACACACGTGTCCACACCTGACGAGATCTATGTTTGACAAGCGGGTCCCAATCTGCAGGGGGAGGAAGGAAAAGCAGCTCGAGTTGTCGCTGACCCGTTAGCCCCTCCCACCCTTTAATCCGACAGACACGCCCACGCGCGCCACGTGTCAACCCACATCGTAAAAACATGACACCTGGAGCGTGAGCACGAGTCCGTCTCCATCGTCCATTGAGTGTCGGTGGGGAAGAAAAAAACAAAAAAAAAAACACAAGACTTTAAAAAAAAAAGATTACAACAATGATAAAACAGTTATTATAAGATCAATGCAGAATATTGCCCCATTGTTTTCATTTGACAGAATGTCTAACTCAGAGCCCCGCCCCCTTCTCACACACACACACACACACACACACACACAACCACTTGTGTGAATACACGTCATGTGTGTTCAATGCTCTCTGCCCTCTGACTGTAAATATTAGTGTCGTTCCAGCAGGTCACTGTGCTAAATGTTACAGGACTTTGTCACATTTCTCTCTCTCTACGCGTGACGTTATCGCTCCTGCGAGAGCGGACTGAGAGGAAGAAAAAGCAAAGCTTTGACGACATAAAGATCATCCACAGCGCTCCTCTTCCACCTCCTGTAACACTTCTGTCAAACTTCTGTTGTTGTCTCGCGTACGATCACATCTTTTGTTTCATCATGCGTTTATCATTTTAGAGAGTTTTACTGTGGTTTTTCCTGTTGCGATTAAGCACTAAAAAGCCTTGTTATGCTTAAAAATAAAAGTCTAAAAAAAGTCCTGTTTCAGTCCTGAAGGCGAGTCACACTTTTTTTTTTTTATTGGTATCTGTCAATCATGGCGTGTGAGGGCAAACTCTTATTTTCTATCAATATTACAAAGGTCCAATATGTGTTAAGGCTGCAATAATAAGACGATTTCGGACAATCAATCAGTTTGAAATATTTTCTGGTTTCTTTGCTCCAGGAAACAAAGAAATGATCATTCATGGACAAAACAATTTGAAAAGCAGTCTCATTACAATTATGTTGATTGCAGCCCTAAAATATACTGATCGTTTATGCACGGGTGCAGACACTTTGAGACACAACACATTAACTGCTATTAAATGTTTTTTACCTCAGACATGTGACTTTTTTTCTGTATATAAATAGTTTTAAAACCATAAATTGGCTCCTTCAACTTTCACTAAGGACTAAAGTCAATATTTAACCATCTAGTTATTGCGATAGTGGCCGATTTTAAACGTTTTTTTAAATAGAGATTTTGGCCACGCGGCGCAGCTCTATGACTTGAGGACAGAGCGTGGTTTTTTTGTTTTGTTTTGATTTTTTGAATTGTAGCGACGGCGTCATTGCATACTGTGTCAACAAAAAGACGCAAGTAGCTGTGGTTCCAGTTTGAGAGGAAAAAAAAAACTACTAAGAAAACAAATCTGCTTCATAGAAAGAATTCTTAGTCACAAACGCGGAGGCTAAAGGGGGAAATAAGACGGTTCTGTTCGTGCTGAATAGTGGGATCAGTCAGAGGAACGAGCTGAACGCGGGAACTCTCTCGTACACGAGGCTACAGCTAAAGTCTGTACAGGTTCGATTCCGGGCGAGGGTCCTGTCGTCCAAAAACTCACACTTTTACTGTAAATGGCAAAAACGATGAGTCACTGTTAGCAGTGAGCACGTCACACTGTGTACAGAGCTGTGTGTGTGTGTGGGGTTGAGAAGTTGATTGATAAGCTAAAAAGTCTGGGGCTGTGAATGGACACTAGGGGGAGCTGGAGGAATAAAAGGCCTCTGCGTACTTTCCGCGATCCGAGTCCGCGGAGAGTCGGGCGCGCGCATGTTTAAGCGTACATGCTAACAGTTCTATACATAATAAAATGACGGTTCCCGGTGATGTGGAGTTTCACACGTGCATAAACTGATCTTCTACTCTATTCTAGTCTATTCCACAGAAACGTCCAACCTGGCGGCGCGTGCGCAGTCGACACGCACCGTCCCTGCGCAGTCACATTCATTTATTTATTTATTTTTTAAAACGCAGGACTATCGCGGATGTGGACAGGTGACATTTACATCAGGTGGACCTCTACGGACTCGTGGACGAGGAAAGTATGATTCGGTCTTTAAGGTGAAATCTGCAAAAATAGACACAGTCTGAGGGAAAACGAGTTTGACCAAAAGGCTTCCTCACCCCATCCCACTATGCCGTGCGTGTGTGTGTGCGCGTGTACGTATGTAAGTATGTATGTATGTATGTGCGTGCGTGTGGTATCTGGAAAATCTTCCTCTGCCTTCACTCCACTCTGAATCAATATCAATCTTCTACCGTCTCTGTTTTCTGTCTGTTCTCCTGGCAGAAAGTTGAAGTTGCCTCAGTGTCTGGTTTTGTCGCTCCCTCACTCACTCACCGCTCGTCTTCTTCTTCTTCTTCCTCTTCTCTCTGGGATTTGATGAGCGTTACAGGCCCAAATTAACCCTCGCAAACTTCCAATTCTCTCCTCTGATCTAAACGCACGTCAACAGTCCAAGTCCTCCGTTTGCCTCAGCCGACCGGGCAGAGAGGAGGGGTCAGAGAGCTGGGTGTCGGTTACAGGGTTGTCATGGCGGAATGGTGGGGGTGTGGGAATGGCAGAGATGAAGGTGGTGATGGTGGTCGTGGGAGGTGGGGAGGGGGGGGTGACACAGAAGGAGAAGAATGGTAGATGTCAGGTGTGGAGATGGTGGAGGTGGAGGATGGGGTCCTTTAACAGCAGCCCCCTCCGGACTGCCTGACGGGAGTGCTCTCGATTTTTAGGTTGGGTTTGTCGCTGCCGGCGGTGGCCCCGGGGCCCATGCGCTTCTTGATCTCTGCGGCCATGGTCATGAAAGCCTGCTCTACATTAGTGGCGTTCTTGGCACTCGTCTCCAGGAAGGGGATGGCCAAAGAGTCGGCAAACTCCTGCCAGGAGAAGGAGAGAGGACATGGGGTTTTAAGAACTTCAATGACACGGTTGTGGTGTCGTCTACCAAAACATGCAAACGGAGGTATTTTGTCCCCATGGACGGTCGTTTATCACTGTTGAACCGCAATCTCCCTTTTCAAATGTAAGTGTTGGTTTAGTCCTTAAAGTGACAGAACATTCACATTTTGTTTCAACATCACTTTTCAAGAGAAATTTGAGTTAAAAATCAAAATCTACTGCCTACAACAGAGGTCTCAAACTCAGCCCTGCCAATCAAATACATGCGGCCAGTATTCTGTATGTTATTTTTTTTTCATTAATAGATTAATTTTGCATCATAAATGCATTTATATTGTGAACTATTTATCATTCCATATAACAAACACTTATTTTGGAATTATGTGAAATGTCATCATAAAAGGCCCCTTACTGGCCAAACTAGACTCTCTGCGGCCCCCAGGTCATTTGAGTTTGAGACCACTGACCTAGAAGCGACTGTCTGAAGTAGTTACAGCTTGGTTTCTTATAAAATATCTCATGACCCTTCTTCAGTCTTTGGGAATGAATGAGTTACACTACATGATCAGTTGTTGCACTCAAATGCGTCCAAACTATTACAGGGCACTCCAAGTCACAGCTTGAAAATTGTCTAAAATGGTCAAAAGTCTTGGCCACGTTGATACTTTTCCATTGACATTTTCCTCCCCGCAAACACACATACCTTCGCTGTTGTGTAGTCCACCACTTTCTTGGTGGTCAGGTCACACTTGTTGCCCACCAGGAGCTTGTTGACATTTTCGCTGGCGTAACGGTCGATTTCCTGAAGCCACTGCTTGACGTTGTTATAGGACTCCTGCGTGGTGGGAACAAGGGCAGATGTGAGCGCGGCGACGACGACAACAAACAGCAAAGATGTGAACATTTGGTCATCACAGCCTTGAATATCTGGGTTTTTTTTTTTTTTTAATTACACTAATCTGTTCTACCTTTTTGTTTCTAATTCTATCATAAAATAAGTCCACATACGTAGCCAACATTGGATTTCTTCGCTCACATTAAGGTCACATGACTATGGTGGTACACGTCTCTCTTCACAACCTGGGAGTTTTTGAAAATGGATACTGATTTTGAACAGTATCCACACAACACCAATAGTGAACAATGTAAACTGTCGTCTCTTTAACTTATCAGTCAAAGTTAAAAGAAGCTCATTTGCTTTAAAATCACCTGCTGTGTGGTAAAGGAAAGTCCGACCCTCAGCTCGCATGTTGACTCTCTTCTATTAAAAGAACCCAGGGTTTGTGGGTATTTTTAATGTTTGCTCTATTTGTCAAACCCAGCCTGTCGTGCCCCATGTTTACCAATTACAAGCCATTCAATCCAATCTATTTTGAAAGAGCAAATGACCCAAGTGTCACGTGACCGACTGACCAATGACGCAACGCCTCGGCCACACAGGACATGTGACGCAGCGTTGCTGATCTGCAGAGTCTCACATGTTTGCTGTTATGGTGCTGCTCACATTTCGCATGCCTTTGAATGCTACGGCCATGCTAAATGCTAGGACAATGGGGTCGACAAGTCTGTTTGTTTGGCTGCGCAACAAGCAACTCACCTGATCCGTCACATCGTATACGACTATGATGCCGTGGGCTCCACGGTAGTAACTGGAGGTGATGGTGCGGAACCTCTCCTGACCTGCAGTGTCCCACTGAAAGAGAGAGGAGTGGTTAGACGTCTGTTCATCACAGGGAACCATGAAATCAAACCCCGTGTTTGACAGTAACATGCAGTGGAAAATGATGCTTTCCTGTCCAGTACCGATATAATAACCTAGAGTGTCCACTGATAATGATATCAGTCTAATACTGTCTTTTGTGCATCTTTTAAAGCAATGGTTCCCAACCTGGGCTATCATGGAGGGGATTTTTGTCTGCTCTGAGGTTATTAAAATTATTACATTTAGAAAATGGGCCACACGGTGGTGTAGTGGTTAGCACTCTCGCCTTGCAGCGAGAAGACCCGGGTTCGAGCCCCGGTTGGAACAAGGGCCTTTCTGCATGGAGTTTGCATGTTCTCCCCGTGTGTGCGTGGGTTCTCTCCGGGTTCTCCGGCTTCCTCCCACAGTCCAAGAACATGCAACGTGGGGATTAGGTGAATTGGACACTCTAAATTGACCATAGGAGTGAGTGTGAGAATGAATGGTTGTTTGTCTCTAGCTGTGTGTGGCCCTGCGATGGACTGGCGAACTGTCCAGGGTGTACCCCGCCTATCGCCCGATGTAGCTGAGATTGGCACAGCACCCCCCGCGACCCTCTGGTGGAGGATAAAGCGGTAGATGATGACTGACTGACATTTAGAAAATCACAATTATTCACTCCTTTGGATCATCAGAACTTGGTATCACCTAAATTAACTGAACTTCTTTGACCAAACAATTTTTTTGGATTTCATCGAAGCCCAGGATGTTTTTTTAATTGATATACACCGAGAATAGCAACTAAAATCTACAACTGCTGCTTATGTTGCACATACTCGTTTTGGTGCCTGTGCGTGGACAGGGGTTCGGATTGGAGTGGGGGTCTTGGACATAAAAGGTTTGGGAACCACTGTTTTCAAACCCCTAAACTGATGAAAACATTTGTGCTGAGACATTCCTCACTTAGCCACACTGCGGCAATACATGGCTCCCTTTGAGTGGAACAATCCAAAATTAAATTAAATTAAATTAAATTGAAGGCTCTTTCAAAGAGGCAGAAACATATAGCTATAGATGTTTGTTTTTCTCTGCCTGATTGCACTTAATATTGATTTTGTTGAAAATTTGCTGATAATGTGACTGTGCCATGTACTGCTGCCTGTGTTAGTTTGGACTCTCCTGCAAGGGAATATTTAATTTTAGTTTTATTCGTGATGAAATAAGAAGTAATGATATATGCAATATAATAAATATTCTGCTCTCGTAAAGCCGAAATAAACAGCCCATGTTTCGGCAGACTGTGCTTAGTGAAGCGTTTTTGTAAAATGTGGTGGTTTTTCTTTTGAATAGTATGGGAATTTATGAGTCACTTTTTCTGACGTCTGGTCCAGTGAATCACATGGAGTCATTTCTGAGGTTAAATCAAATATATGTTGCATAACAACTTCAAATTCCTGCAGGATTAGAAATTTAAAAAGTAGTTAATCTGAGTAGGAACTTTTTGAAGGGTACAGGAAAACACCCAGAACTTCATTTAGACCTTTGTCCCTTTCAGGATATTTTTGGTCTTTTTGTAAGAGGTCAGAGTGAGTAGAAAAGGAGGAGAGAGCGTGTGGGTAAGCCACAGAAAGCAGCTGTACACTTTTTATATAACGTATGTGAAATATACGCCGGTGAATAGAGTTCTAAACACGAGGAAAACCATATAACACCAAACATTTACAGGTTGTCAGGAGCTGCAGGTCACAGGTTTATTACATTAAATAAAAAAAATTAAAAAAGAACACCAGGTGCGTTGATGATGATGATAAAATAACAACAACAGGAAACCACCGGTGGACTGAGTTCAGGGAGCTTTTTTTTTTTTTTATCGTGTGAATAAAACAGCAGCTTAACAAACAATAATGTCGAATGAGAGAAGGGAAGGCATTTTTCCCTCAACTCAAACTGGATCCAATTACTGATTAGTCCGAATGTGTTGTGTCGGAGCCAAAGAGAAGTTTGCATGTGCTTGTATTGAAGCATGTGAAAAACCAGCCCGACCTGTGAGACTGAAAACCTAATTGAGGTCAGGTTTGGTTATATTTATTAGGTCATATAACATATTTGTATTTTTAATTTCATATTTTTGCATATGCTGACATGACATTTACGACAGAGGCCAACAAAAATACAAATCGTCACAATTTGAATGTTTTTCATGAACTTGACAGGAGGCAAAAACTACAAATCTGTCAAAACGACAGCGTCCAAATTAGAAGATTAGATTAGAAGTAATCTGATTGATATTTCCCAATTTTTATAGTTTATACATTATTTTGGATGAAAATACTGTAAATCCTTGCACTGCAGATTGGAGAGACAGACAGACGGTTACTGCAGTAAGGCAATTTTTTTAATATTATTTATTATCATTTAACAGTTATATTTTATTAGACGGAAAAGAAAAAGAAAAGCAGCTCAATATTTGGGCTGAACGACTTTGAATATATGTCACATGTAATTGTGATCATTTTGACAGGAATTTACAGGATAAGATTTGCGATATCAGCGGGAATGGTCATTTTTACATCTTTCTTCTCATTTTTGTTATAAAAACATTTTTTTAGACAGATTACTGTGTGATATTTGTGCAGATCTGCGAGATGTGATAAAGATCAGGTCATAACCATAATTCTATAATAATAATCTAAATTGATATTTTGACACACATTTTGGCTTTAACAAACATTTAACAAACAAAAATAACAGCATCAATTATCAGTCATTGATTACCCTGATTCCAGCTAAGAGAACCCCAAATTCATCAACTTATAGATAAAAAACATTAAAGTTGAAAATGCTGACAGAGCACTCCCAACTAATAATTGTACTAAAAAATGTGACATTAACAACAATTTAGTAGGTATTTATGGGCGTATATACTTACAATCTGCAGTTTGATGGTTTTACCGTCCAGCTCAATGGTGCGGATCTTGAAGTCCACGCCGATGGTGCTGATGTAGCTCTCCGTGTAGGTGTCATCCTGTGAGACGAGCGAGGGAGGAAAAGCAACGGGATCAGGGCGAGGTAAAACACGGAGGACGGATCAGCCGCGAGCAACAAGTGGAACATGTGTGAAAAGTGTGCGACTACTCACTGCGAAACGCAGCAGAAGACACGACTTCCCTACTCCAGAGTCTCCGATGAGGAGGAGCTTGAACAGATAATCACTGGGAAAACAAAACAGCAAAGGTCAAAAGGGGGCAGACATTTTAAAAACTCACTGCAAGTCTTCTCGACACAAACCAGGCTGAAACCTAAACAATACACATGTTTCACAGTCAACTATGGCATTCTAATTAGTGTGTGGGGGACTTAGTCAAAATAAACAGTGTGTGTGACCTGGTAACAAAGGAAGAGCAGTGCAGTCGGGACTTGGGAGGCTCACTCATGCGATTGCTATAGTTATGGACAACAATGCTGCTCTGTGGCTTCAAAACAGATCCAATATTTGTAGAATGTACAGTATTTTGTGGGATTTGTTAAGAATAAAAACAAATTAAAGAGGGCAGGGGTAGTTAGGCGCCAGTAGGGACACCGATGGAGATGTTGTTTTTATGTTGTGTGTGAAAACATGGCAGATACCAAGTAAACTATATTTTCTATATTGTTCTGGAGAGAGAATAACACAAGTGTATAAGAGTCTCACTGTCGCATAGTGAGAGAAAAGCTCACAGAGAACTAATATAAATACTAACAGTGATCCCTTTTAACACCACAATGACAAGTTTACTTCAAAACGTTATCCAGTTCACCTTTAAGAGACTCCAAGGCCTCAGGTTTAGTGTTTGTCAACTGGTTTGAGCCAACGCAAATTAAATGTATTCATTAATTACAGTCGGGACTTAGCAGTTAGCTCGGCCGTGTTTTAACATTTCAGAAAACAACAGATATGCCTGTTTTTGTGACATTGCATGAGGGTCAAAAAGATAAGGTGACATTTGCGGGGGAAATATGTGGCATCACATCAGCAGACTTAAAAAAAAAAAAAAGTTAAATAGTAAGAAAGTATTAGAAAAACGAAGATATTAAATATATATTTTGTTTAATAATTAAATTATTAAACAAAATGTGATTTTTTTTTGGTTTTCCTGCTCCATATAACAAAGAAATGCTTAAAAATGACGGGGAAAACTGTTAAACAGATTTACGAAAATAATCTTGAGTTGCAGCCCGAGAATCGTATATAGAAGAAAAGTGGAAGGGATTGCTCATACAAGTTACTTCACTGACGTGTATGTGTTGCACAGTTAAGTGGATAAGCATGTGATACAGAGCACATGGTCGACAGAGAGCAGCACTGGTTAGACAGTATCATGCTTTTTTTGTGTTTTATTCAAAAGAAACATCATTGTTGCAACTATAATAAATCAACATTTTCAATAAATCTATGGAGTCGTTTCTGCCCTGTCCCCTTCTGAGACACAAAATGAAAATTGTTTTTTTTTTTGTAACAGGAGGAAACTATTTCACTTTCACTTGTATCTTATGACCCTGTGACATCACATATCATATTATAGACTATGCCCAAGAGTGGGAGGCAATTACGGTGATGCTAATTACCACGCAGCAATTTCTGGTGCCTCATATAATTCTGGTATAATAAACAATGGGAGGGTAAGCAGCTGATTTGTGCCCTAAGGCGGCTCCAGCAGGTTAATCTGGCCCTGGAATGAGAGCTGGCTTTCAGGCCTTTGTCTTATTTTGGAGCCTATACCTGACGCCAAGCACTTGGGTAAGACAGTGATAGACATTTTCCACAATTTTCGCACATGTTATATTATATGAAGTGTGTAAAACAAAGCGACAACTTAAATAAAATAATGAAATTGACACTTCTGTGTAGCTCTGTCACTAAATGATTTCACAATCAAATCTAACATGTCAGACTTTGTTGCTTGTTAGTACAGGTTCTTCCCAAAGACACAGAAGGAAACCTCT
Source organism: Solea senegalensis (assembly GCF_019176455.1). Classification (NCBI taxonomy): domain Eukaryota; kingdom Metazoa; phylum Chordata; class Actinopteri; order Pleuronectiformes; family Soleidae; genus Solea; species Solea senegalensis. Next base: position 6,819,082 of record NC_058023.1, on the reverse strand, counting down.
CCCACTCGCCACAAGATCCACTGACTGAAAGAAAAACAACCTCACAAGGAATGTCATACACGGCACAGGCCACTCCGGAGAATTAGCCAATGCTCCGCCGCTATTCTTGTGTCAAAAAGGAAACTGAGACTTGACGTGTATCACAAGCAGACACTCGATCACCTGACATTATGTCACTAATGCTGGAAGCAGCAGCAGAGGAGGCAGTGTTGCAATCAGCCCAGTTCTCATTTCAACATGGCTTACGGTGGTGTAAAAACTGAGGGTCTGATCAGACAACAGGTCGTACAGAGAGCAGCTTTAGTGGCTTTAACTGTGTTGTAAAATTGTCGACAATTACAGACAGCTTTTTCCTACATAAAAAGATTAAATCTTCACTAGAAATTGCAAATGTTTAGCTTTTCAAGACCTTTTATGTTTTTGGGCATGTGGATGAGGAACCACAGGATGTACAGAAACAACAACTAAATACTAAAACTATGTGAATCATTATTATTCAATAATAATGACAATTATTTTCATAATTGATGAACCTGTCAACAACTTTCTCCATTAACTGAGTACTTGTTTCAGTCCGTAAAATGTCAGAAAATGCTGATCGGTGTTTACTTAACCTGGAAACGATGATGCTCTCGAATGTCTCGTAAACTATTCAATTATTAATGATTTCTTTGTTATACGGAGCAAATAATCCAGTTGAAAAATCAGAAAGATTGGATTAATTATTGAAAACGAAACACTCAAAAAGGGTTAGTCGCTTATCAAAATAGTTGTCAATTAATGTAATCGATTCATCGTTACAGCCCTAATGAGTATGGTTAATGAATGCAAATAGGTCATAAATCCTTAGCAACATTGACTGGCTAACAGGTTAATAATCGACTACTACATTACTCACTAACTTATTTGACCATTTGGAGAGGTTTTCTATTAAATAAATAAACTTGAGTTTTATAATTTCAGCTGCTTGAATGTAAATATCCCTTTGTTTCTCTCCCTTTTATGACCGTCAACTTCTAATTTGTGAGGCAATTTATCAATGAATCCATGAAATAATGGATTATGAAAGTAAAATCATTAGATGCAGCCCTAGTCCATTCATAACAGCACTGCTAAAAGACTCAGGAAGGGGCTGTCCAACAACAAAAGCTGTAGATGTAAGATCTTAATTATATTGTAGTTCAGAGACATCCTTCATCACATGATGCGTTAGAGAAGAACCAAGACCAATCTGTTAATAAGTACTAAACTGGTCTATAAAGGATTAGCAAATTACTTCTAAATCTATTAGTTACACCTTCATAAAAAGCAGTACAGGACCTCGGTGGATAATCGCCTCAGATCCAGTGTAATCACTATGTCTATGATGATACAGTGCAGAGAGGCAGGGCTGTAATAAGTCCTATTTAAGCAGAGAGAAGTTCATACAGCATGTGTAAACACACAGGTAAACAAAGATTATCTGCCAAGGGAGTGGGGTGTTAGCTAAGCTGGTCAGACAGGGTTAAAATGTGGATTCAGAAGAAAAGGCATCAGTGGTCGGTTACAGCAGGACACTCGCTGCTGCTTTTCACCACCAACAGAGGGATTCAGTGACAGACCGGTGGGTGTCCTTTAACTTCAGCCGTCAAACATCTGCTAACTTGCCGTATCATCTGACCTCAGCCCCAACATGCTCTGCAATGGAGACAAGCTAATCTAGACATGGAAGCGGATGTTTACACTGAAGCTAAATTAAATATTTCGTTCTTTAAAAATATGCCTCCACGAAATGGTGACCACATTTCAATATGGCACCAACCACAGCTGTACACACTTAGTGTTGGCTAATCTATAAATCATGCAAATAGTCAACTCTGTGTTCATGAGTAATGTTGGAGCTAACACGCTACATGTTGGTAGATTAACTGTGTCTGATGTAGGCATAAGAAAGTAATAAAATTCACAACTATCCTGACCAAAATATCGCAATATTATCACAATAGTATTAGTAATAGTAGTATAGTTGTAAAAACCTGCTTTTAACTCTAAAACCACATACATTATGTCCGTCTTCATATAGTTCATAAAGTAAAAACATAAGTAGCACATTAGTTAGATTTTTAAAGAAATTTGACAGATAAATAGGTACAGATTTAGCAATGTTATGAAAAACACTGCATTAATTGTATCTTAGTTCAAATGGAGGGGTTGATTTATTAAAATCGACTGTAAAAACAACAGGCTTGCCTGTATATCAAGGTTAAAGGTCAACCATCTCACATTATGTTCTCTTATTGTTCGAGCAAACCTAAACATTCCCATTTTGATATTTGGAGTTAAAACTGTGTTGACGCTCAATGTGGGCGATTTTCCTGGGTCCACACACACATGCTAGATAATTTGTTTGACAACGCAGTGAAAGGGTCGCTTGTCAGAGCCAACACACCAAGACACAAGCGAACAGCTGGTGTTTAGCATTTTCTGAACATTTACAGATAAAGAGGAACTAATTTACTTAAGTTACATAACATTAGCATAAAAAGGTGTGAAAATTTGATGTTGGACAAAACAAACAACAAAAAACACGCATGTTTTGGGGGGCGGAGCTTTGGCAAGATAACCGACAGTAAGGCTCCCCCTTGTGGCACTTCAAAATAAAACACTAGGACTTCATGTAGACCAGATGAACAGCATTTTCAAGTAAATCACATGAAATATTTACAGTTCATATTATCTCCATTATAGACTTTGCACATGATCAACTTAATATTAGTGGGAGGTTTTTAAATAATGTTACGCGATAAATTCGATATATAAAAACAACAGGCTGGCCTGTATATCGAGGTTATAGGTCAACCATCTCACATATGTCACTCGACTACTTCGTGTTCTCTTATTGTTCGAGCAAAGCTAAACGTTCCCATTTCGTTATTTGAGAGTTAAAACGGTGTCGTGGACGCTTTTTCCGGTTACACACACACACACACAGAGACATACACGGTGGATCGTTCGTTTGTTCGTTCGTTCGTCGATTCCGTGAAAAGGTCGCTTGTCAGCGCCGACACACCGAGGCACGAGCGAGCAATCAGCTGACGTCTCGTGAAAACACGTCCGCGAGAGTGACACATTAAAGAAGAAGCTGTCCGCGCCCTGTTTCACGGCCAGCTAGCTAGCTAATGTTTGCCAATAACGACAGAGCAATTAAGCTAACACTGTTTGGACAGGGTTACGCCATTAACCGCAAATATTTTAAATATGCTTCCACAACACATCGGAAATGGCGTCGCAACGAAGCGTTTGGATGTAGAAAAAAAACTCACTATTCGGGATTCATGGTTTCACTCCGGTTGTGTGTTTTTTTTTCTGACTGTCGGTGACTCGACTCTTCCTTCCTACTCCGGCAAAAAAACGAGAAAATACTTGAATGTCCGGGTATCCGAGGCACTTAAGATGACTGTTGAACCGTCGATGTTGCCGTTTCCTGCTCGTTCCTCTGTATTCGACCTTTACAGTTTCATAAATCCTCGATTTCCAGCGAACATATCCCAGTTTGGTCCGGTTAGCTTGGTGTATTTCAGTGCCTTTTTTCTCTGCTTCTCTGTGGCCGTTGCTTACGAGGGGCTCAAGATGGCCGCGCAGGTGCGGTAGTGACGTGGGGTGACGTGGCACTACAGAGGCACGTTCAGGAAAAGCGATTTATCGTGGACATTTACGCTAAATGTCAATATTACACGTATGAATCTCGCTGTGTACTTCGAACATGAAAGGCAGCGCTTTAAATGAAGACGTAAACATATTGATTGTGTGTGGTAAATGTCATATAAAAGTGTTAAGTTCTCAAAAAATGATATTATCCCAAATGTATATACTTTTTTTTTCAACCCCCCCATAATATATTAGGTTACAGTTATTATATATATTAAGTATCAAATTGTGTTTTAATTACAATTGCCAAATGGAATTATTATATTCAAGAACAACTGCTAATCAGTTAAGGGTTTTAATTAAGTACTACATTTTTCAAACTTAACATTGTCTGGAGATGAGTGTTTTTAGTACTTATGGTAGGTCAATAAGCTTGAGCTTCAGCCTACGACTTGTTGGTGTATTTCTTTATGTGCAGAATGCTGCTATTTAATTTATAAGAATGTGTGTTTAATATGTGCCAACACAAACGCATCTGCATTATTTATTTGCGTATACATGTGGCCGAAAAACATTTCATATCCCTCTTATTTTCTTCTTCCTTTATCTGAACTTTACACTGCAACGAGTCGATTTTTCCCAATGTGAGATCAATAAAGTCCCCCAGTTTCATCGGGTTTCAAGGTGATTTCCTTTTAAAAAAGTACCGCCCTACATTTTCTTTCTCCTGTTGTATTTTAGCGTTTGTACATCAAAATTCTTTTCAATAAAGTTATACAAAAAAGGATCAGACTAAACGTCAACACGTAGCATAAACCGGATCCCCCTCTTGTGAAAACGTAAAGCACGTAACTATGATCGTGGGAGTAAAACCGAATGTACGCCTTGATTTTTAGCTGAAGTCGCACTGACGTTAATCACAAGTGCTCGATTTAAATGTCGGTTAAGCGATTTCACAATTCTATTTCCGGTTGCGCCACACGGTGCGTTTAGGGACGAACACATGTCGACGGAGAAACGACACTCCGACATATCACCGGGTTGAATTCATGTTGTTCTTGGCTTAATTTTGAGAATGAGATAATAAAACATTTACTTTTGTAATCTTTTTGTGCATGAAATCTCATTTTGTAGTTTTATTGACAACGTGACACGTTCTGAAATCTCAAATGTCACATAAGTGATGGGAAAAAACAGTTGACCTTGAACGCATCTTCCAATAAAATGAAAAACACTGCAATACTGGGTTGTGTAGTTTATTATGAAATGTAAAAATAATTAATACATATAATATAATTTATACATATAAAAAATAGAAAATATATAACATTAATACCCACTTACTTACTTACTGTTTGGGTTGTTTGGGTTCTATTGACATTTTTGTGAATGAAAAGGGATCTGTGGAGACGGCCATGAACCAACTGCAGTTCCATGTCTTATTAAGATTGAAAAAACAGAAACAAACCAACGTGTAAAAAAAGCAACCACTTACTGGCAGTTTAACAAGTATTTAAATCATAAATGCGTATAATCAATATCACAATTACAATTTTCTGACTAATCATCCACAAACAAAGCCAGGAAAGAGACAGGAAAAGAATGGCTGACATAACACTGCAAAAATGTGTCTCGCACGGTATTTTTCATTGGTCAATATAACAGCAAGAATTCTGGAATTTGGTCTGAAAACATTTTGAAATGCATGATAAAATATAATATGATTTTATTATTGATAAAAAAATAACAAATAACCTCAAGAAAGAAAGACAGGGGTTGCAATCAAAGTAGATTAGTAAATAAATGAACATTAGTCCAAAAATGTTCAATTTGCTCACTCCCTACACCAAAGTCCATAGAGAAAATTAGCAACTCCACAAAGGAGTTGCTAATCCACTGCCACTTTCATTAGTGAGTTCAAATGTGGTATTTTGTGACTTCTGTGTTTGAAATCCTTCATTTGGATTTCCCTAAGTGACACAAACCTGCCAAATGAGGCAGCAGCAGACCAGCAGTGTTAGTGTCTCTGCCAGCTGAAATCACTGGAGTTTGGTGCAGGGAATTAGTGGTTTACAAACTTCAGTTTCCAGGCAGAAAAGGCCATCCAGCAGCAAGAAAGAGGGACAAAAATATATCACATTTCATCTTTTTCTTCAGTGATTGTCATCCGCAGAGGTGAGTGAGTATATTTCAAGTATCCGTCCTCTTCCTCCACACCGTCATCTCTGGCTGCTACAGCAGCCACAGGTGAAGGCAGGTAGACATTTTCACATCTTCCTCCAGAGTCTACCTGTGGCTCCAGATAGACAGCAGCAGCAGCCGCCTCCAGGCCCTGGTTGATGTAGCTGGCCTCCTGGCTGGCCTCCAGGACCGGCAGCTCAGACAGAAGACCTTTCAGCGTCTCGCCCAGTTCTGCGAAGCCAGGCCTCCGGTCAGGCTCCTTTTCCCAGCAGCTCTTCATGGCTTCATAACTGTGTTTGTTGTGAGATGAGGCAGGAGATAGAGTTAGGATGTGTACACAGTGTAACTATAAAGGAATAACCCCTGTTTCCCTATATGCCCTGTCTGTCTGTCACTCTGTGTTGTATTGTTGTCATAAAAACCACCACGTTTTAGCCATTTGACAGGAGGTGAAAGGACACTATGACTATGCAGGATGTCATTTGTACGAGACATAAAGAAGAGACGGACTGATTTTGTGGCTCCGCCCACTAACATAAGATTAAAGAAGCTCACAGTTTGTGGTCACACTCCTTAGGAGGTTTGAGCCTGTGTCCAGACAGCAGCACGTCCAGCAGCTCGTGGTTGCTGACTCCAGGATAAGGAGTCCTGCCCCGGGACACGATCTCCCACATGGTGACCCCGAACGACCACTGAGAGGACCAGGTATTTATATTTACTCTCAAGTCAGACAATGAACACATCGTTTATTGCTGTGCGACGGAACTCACCACGTCACTCTTGGTCGTGTACACAGACTCAGACAGACTCTCCATCGACATCCACTTGACTGGAACACGAACGGTCACTTTCTGGCGATAATAATTACTGCTGTAGATTTTCTTTGACAAGCCAAAGTCGGCCACGTACACTCTGAGGTCGTCACCCAACCTGTGGATTCAAGACATGTGATCAGAGGAAACAAGGAACCATCCATCCTTCTGTATATCTATATGTGTGTGCATATACATTCATACACCCTCCCATCTATATATTCATCCATTCATCCATACACCCCTCCCCCTTCTATATATATTCATCCATATATATATGTTCATATATATATATATTTACCCATTCACACACCCCATATATATGTATATATGTATGTGTATATAAAAAATGATATATATTCATCCAACAATTCATTCTTCTATCCATATACCCCTATCTATATTCTTAATATATTCATCCATCCATCCACTGATCCATCCAACCCTCCCCCATATATATATATATATATGTCCATCCTTACACACACTTGCGCACGCACACACACACACACACACACACACATGCAGCTTCCTTGCAAAATAAAAGTCATGGGTGAATACCAATAGCCGAGGACAGAGACACAGTCACATGTGAACAAGGACGCCTTGATTTCATGCCCCCACCCCCTCTTCTCCCCCCCTCCTCTGTCTGTACTGTCGCCCTCTCAGTGTCTCCCTCTGGTGGACTCACATGCAGTTGCGTGCAGCCAGGTCCCTGTGCAGGAAGCCCTGAGAGCTCAGATAGTTCATCCCTGCTGCGATGTCGATCATGAAGCGCAGGAGACTCTGATGAGGCACAAACTGCAGGAGAGGTCAGAGACATGCGTGTGTGAGTCACTCATTTAAGATGGTGAGCACAAAAGTGTGTAATGAAGTGATGAAGTGTGCGAGATCATCTTATAAAGTGTCCTCAAGTTTGATGACATTATTATCATCCTTTAAATTCCTGTAAACATTAAACTGCACATTCTGGGGTGAGTTCACACATTTCTACGAAGTCTTTAAAATGACTTCAGAAAAATGACATTAATCTCAAAATAAGTAGTTGTCACAAAAAATGACTTAATATGTCATAGTACTGAGCCATAATACTAAAAATGACTTCATAACTCAAAATAATGACATTTCAAGCTCAAAATAATGACTATATCTTACAATAATGACATTTAATATATATAATGACTTAACCTCTATAATATGATCATGGTTTTAAACTTAAAACTTAATTGAGAAATTAGACTGGTCTTCCTTTGACTGAAAAATCCCCCAATGTTATTTCTCATAATTATGTTTCCAAACAGTGACTTTATATATCAAAAATAATGTCTAGAGGCATTGTACTACCTCAAATTTTTTCCATGTTTGCACGGTTATTTGAGAGAATAACCAACACTAAAAGCACAACAGCAAGGTGATAATAGTTATAATAAACTGGATTATATATGTATATAAATATATATATATATATATATATATATACATATATATATATATATATATATATATGTATATATATAAATATATATATATATATATATATATATATATATATATATATGCACTTTAAACATGCATGCAGTGACTGTGTCTCACCATAGGAATGTCACCGTAGCGCGTCGCGATGAGGAAGCGGCGCAGGTCCCCGTGTTTCATGTAGGGTAGCAAGACCAGAGGAACCAGCAGGGGGCAGTCCTGCTCTCTCTGTAAAGTCACTCCTGTGAGACAAAATATAGTATATGTCTTTCATGTGGTCCCAGCTAATGTAGTTCACAAAAATAACTGTAGGTGGCAGCACCTAGGCACACGAAAAAAAATCATCCAGTGTATCTCGAACGCTCCCTTATTTCAATTTCCACGCCACTACTTTTTATGAATACCTTTTTAAAACGATGAAATGCTGTACACTGTGCCATCCAGTGGTTAACATGTGTAACTGCAAAAACGAATGTTTTTTAGGGCTGCAAAATATGTGACAACGAATCAAACGGATCAAAAAAGAGTCGGTTTCTTTGTTCTTCATTAGTAAAGAGACAATAAACAGTAGCTTACCGATTAGTCTGAGCACATTTTCGTGATGAAAGTTCCTCATGATCTCGGCCTCTCTCAGGACTTCGTGCAGGTCCTCCTGGCAGTGGATGCCAACTAAGCGTGCACGGCAGAGACATTTGACCACAGTAAGACAAGGACGGTGGAGTATGTGGATAACAAGTGCGGGCTCTTGTGCGCGTGCAAACCTTTCATGGTCTTCACGGCGACCTTCATGTCTTCACCTTCCTGTGGAGTATAAACGCCTTCATAGACTAAACCAAACTGTCCTGTAGAACAAGGTAAGAGTCAGACTCAGCCCATTTATCACAAGAAAAATGTTGCTGTGTGTCAAGCAAACCATCGCTTGACACACAGTTGGTTTGCGATAAACAGTGATTTATAGATACGTAGGCAGGTGTCAGTGATCTACATGTCTCCAGCCTTGTGAGGGCAAATCTGAAAGCGTGTGTCATGAAGCCAAAAGCCAGAATGACTGAGAAGAAATCGGACACCAACCTTTGCCGAGCTCCTTCCCCAGGGTCAGCTTGTTTCTATCCACCAGAACCTCCTTCAGATTGGCCAGCAGGCTTCCACCAAGCCCCTCCAACACGTGGGCCGCCTCCTCCACCCCTGAAACGTAGAAGTAAAGCAACGGATTCACTTTCCAGGCGTAACTACATGAGGAATAACCCACACAGTGTCATTAAACTCAGGCTTCTGGCAATATTTCATCCAAGGCCAGTTCCTTATCTCAGAGTACGTTGAATGGCATGTGATTTGTTACATTTTTGACTGAGTCAATGATCGAGCTGGTGTCTTTTGAAGGTCAGGTATGAATGAAAAATGAAATATTGACCCTTACCACCAGTCTGCTGAGCTGTGGCCTCCACCACCTGTGGACGTCGGTAGGAATGTTCAGCAGTCACTGGCACAAGCTCTAGGTCTTCGTCTGAGCTGTGACACAATGATAATTTTCATTTTTATTACTAAAAGTAAAACAGAAGAAACAGGTATTTATGTGTTGAATTTGCCATAAATCCACACTGAAATGAACTGAGTTGTGAAATTGTATCTTGGTTATTCCTGGAATGAATGACGTGTTCTTTTCAAAGAATGCAACTGTTTTTTCATTCCTTTCTCCGAACCTATTTCCTCCACCCTCCTTCCATGTGTACTCAGGAGTGTGTGTTGAAACCAGTGGGTCCAGTTTGTGGTGACACTCTCACAGTGTTACTACAGGAGGAAACATGCAGCTGAATAGGATGACTTACAAGCACAAATGCACCTTCAGAGGAGTTTGTCCAGGAACCAACTTTCAACAAATGCAAATTTGATGAATCACACTGACGTAACAAAGATTTGAACCATTATAGGTCAAAGAAGCAGAGGTTGAAGACGCTTTTACCGCAGTCTGGTGTGCTTTTGGCGCCGGGCACACACCGCAATGGAGATTACAGCCATGAGCAGAATGCTACCCAATAAAACACCGACTGTCAGCCAAAGGAAGGGGCGTTTGTCGTGCACACGAGCTGGTGATAGTTTCTCCTCTGAGATGTTTAATCCTGGACCCACAGTGATCACCACGATGGGACGTTTCCCTGTAAGAAACAAAGATATTCACTTTAAAAATCCTTGTTGTTGTGATGGTCTCAAAGTGTCAAAGCAGCGTTTATCCATATTTTAAATTAAGAATAGATGAAAAGATAACGTGTAATTATAAACCCATAGTGATCTACCAAACTCTTTCTTCTTGTACTGTTTGAGCAAAAACACGATCCCCAATCCCCAGTGAACCAAGGTGAACCCCAAGGCTCTGTGCTTGGACCCCTCTCCTTTTCAGCATCTACAGTACTTGGTCAATTAATCTGCCCACACCGTTTCTATTCTATACTAAGTGGAAAAGGAATTGGGCTTATAACCGGAAGGTCGCTGGTTCAATCCCAGGATGAGGCAAGGGCTGGGGTGTCCCTAAGCAAGACACCAAATCCCCAGTTGCTCCCCCGGATGCGGACAAGTGCTGCCCACTGCTCCTGCACCCAGCTTGTGCGTGATAAAATGACTAATTCTAGCATGTTCACCGCTATGCCGAAGACACACAGCTTTATCTCATAACCAAACAATTTATTCAAATCTCCCTGTGAGTTCTTGTCTACTATAAACATAAAATAAATATCTGGATGTCATCAAATTAACTCCTCGTTGTGATCCTCCTCTTCCTGTAGTTGGCTGCTCCAAACCCTTTTAATAACCTAATCTGCATATAATTATTTTCTGTCCTTGGTTAATTTTTGTCGTAAACCAACTCCATTATGTAGCCTTGAATACCCTGAAAGGCAGTTTATTAGCCTACATTATTATTATTATTATCAAGAAAGACCGCAGTAGCTAAATTGTACGTACATCTATGAATGGTTAAAGTGGCAGTAGATGCTTGCTGCGCCTCCTGCAGGCTGGATATATCATTCCAGGCTTGCACAGACAGTCTGTAGTCATGGTGTGGGTTTACTCCTATGATGCTGACCGATGTGCTGGTCAGCTCTGATGAATCTGGCAGGAAATCAACGCGGTCCCCACACAACTGCCACCGACTGCCGGTCTCTGCTGCCTCCTCACACTTAACGTGATATGTCAGTTCCTGTCTGCCTCCCCAGTCAAGAGGAGGATCCCACAACACCATCAGCGCGGAGTCGTTGTGATGATGCGCCGTCAGATTCACAGGGGCAGAGGGCGGCTCTGCAGAGAACATGATGGGGAAACAAAAACGGGCTTTTTAGCAAAACTCAAATCAGTCAAAATACACAGGTATACAGGTAGAAAGTTGACGACAAAGTATTGTATTTAGCTTAAAAATCGTAGTCTTCTGGTTTTAAAAGAAGAGGACAAAAAAGTAGGATGGAAGTAGCAGGTTACATTACATTACATTGGTTTCTTTCGTCGAATCCTGCAACCAGAAGTCTACATCTGTTTTCCATAGACAGCCTACGTTTACAATAGATGCACAAAACTGTATGATATACAGTATACGACAACTGAAATGGACACGGATAAAGCCAAAGCTTCCTTTACATTAAAGGTAAACATACATACCCTTGTAATTTAGGGGATTCCGCTAAATAACCCTCGAGTTCTCAGATTTTCTCCCACAGTCCAAAAACATGCAGATTTGGGGATTAGGTAAATTGGACACTCGAGATTGACCATTAAAGCTTGGGTAGGCTTTAAAGGCTTTAAAGCTGGGGTAGGCAGGATACAAACATTCCCATTAATTCCCACAGTCCCCTTGGGCAGTTTGTAGTTGGATTTCAAATTGGGTCCTTTGCACTGAAAGGATGCAGAACAGCCAGCAGGAGGCACCCTTTCTCTCTGAACTGCACTGTGATCAGTTATTATGAAATTACTACCACTGCTTTAATGTCAGTTAGGTTTCCATTATGTTGTTTCCCAGTAAATAATCAGTGTCTTACTGGTACAGCCGACGTCAGCAGGTTCAGTCGGCAGGCGGCTGAATCCCGGCACGCATTCACACCTCTCTGATCCTTCCCTGTGTGTCCTGGTGTTGGCTGGGCAAACCTGGCATCCTGCACTGTCATTGGCTGTTGCTGGTTTGAAGTAGCCCATCCCGCACGCTGGTGGAATAGAAAAAGAAAAAGAAAAAAATCATCGTGCCATTGACTCGCAGTGTTACTGTTTCTCAGCTGTGGCAGAAATACACAGAGAGAGAAAAGGATCATGGGAAAGAGGATGTGAAAGTGGCGAAGCACGAGGAAAAGACGCGCTCCTGGAACTCCACTGTCTGCATGAAGACGTGAGCATTAGAGATGGATGTGGTGGGTTGTAGATGAGTGGGTGAGTGTACGTACAGTATGTATGGGACTTATTTCCTGTTGGATGAACATAATATAGTTATTTGAGACTGAGAATTCCAAAGGTGTGAATAACAATTTCATTCGTTTAGATTCATCTTTGCAGCAAGTAGACCCGGGTTCCCAACCTGGTCGGGACGAGGGCCTTTCTGCACTCTCCATACCTTGACAGGTGTCGCCCCTGACTTGATGCCCAGGTTCACAGGAACATCCCCCGTCCACTGGCTCCCACGCTCCCTCCAGGGTACACTCACTAACCGGCGGAGATACCTCCACAGCCCCAACCACACAGGAACCGGTCAGCGGGCCAGAGCCGGCTGCTGAGCTTCCAAACGAGGCCAGGTGGGCCACAGTGTCAGGACACCTCCTGTAGTACAGTCTGATGGAAGATATAAACACACAAGTGCCTGAGTAGGAGAAGCCGAGCTGTAAGCCTTTGTGTGTGACTGAGCCCAGGCTCAGACCCCGGCGCTGCTTGAAATATGTGGATAATTGGTGATGAGGGACTGTGGCAGCAAATGGCTCCGAGTTGTGGAGTTCCAGAGATGTCCAGCCACTCCGAAACCTTGCGAGCGAGGTGTCTCTGTCAAAAAGATGAATTCCCAGAGGGCTCTGCTGACCGGAGGGCTCTTCCTCTTGGGCAAAGGTGATATCCAACAGTATATTGTGGGCGTCTTTGCGCTCAATCCACGGACTCAGAGCCGTTCTCGTCACACTTCGTCCACAAGCCTGGAGCACGGGCACCGCACCCTCTGCGTCAAGTCTCAGTTTCACCTCATTCCACTGCAGGGACAACAAATAAGCACAATTAGTGGAAAGTCACATGATCATAATAATACTAATAGTACATATATGTTTGATAAATAAATAACTTAGATATCTAGGTCAAAAATAGCTAGCTATGTCTAGCTAGCTAGCTAGCAAATCAGACACCGTTAGATAGATAGATAGATAGATAGATAGATAGATAGTTAGATAGATAGATAGATAGATAGATAGATAGATAGATAGATGGATAGATAGATAGAAATCAAAACATTAAGGAAAAAAACAGATATCTTGATTAAAAATAGCTAGCTATATTGTCTAGCTAGCTACCTAGCTAGCTATATTGTCTAGCTAGCTACCTAGCTAGCTAGTATCACATACATACATACAGTATCTGAACATACACATACATGAATATTTCTTTTTCAGTGAGTTTATTTGTTGTTATTATTTCATTTAACCCGTTGATATAACTAAAAGAGGCTAAAATGTCACACAAGGCAGGTCGTTTTATTTAAAGAAGCTATTGTTTGAGTTTAAGTACAGCACATCATTTTTGCACAATTTGTAACAGTAAGTTGTGGGGTTATTTATTTTTATTTATTTTATTTTCAATTGTTGAGAACATTTTTTTCTCATTTGCTATGTTGTGTGCACTCTATATTGTTAGTGTGTGTGTTCAGTGTGTTATTGAGTAGAGGCTTATATCACATTAGTATGGTGCAACTTTGTGTTGCCATCACTTTTTTTTTTAATTAAAAGTTAAATGCTGTAAAAACGTTTTAAATTAAATGAATTACAAAAGAAAAAGCAGGGGATCACACACAAGTACACTTTAGGCTACTACGGACGGGTGATTGATACATCACTGAATCCTGCCTGCCTCCCCTGCATGACTCAGTGACAGACAGACGGATAGAAATCAAAACATTAAGAAAAAAAACATTGTCTAGCTGGGAAGACATAGATAGATAGATAGAAATCAACCAAAATCCAGACTTATCTACTAAATAATACTATGTCACTCAGTAAACCCAAGTTACCTCTGAACGTGGGTCAAACGTCCACTTCACAGCAGACTGTCGGTCAAAACGGAAAATCTCCACTGAGTAGCAGAGAAAAGAGAAGGAGAAAATGGACACTGTTAATCCTGAAACCCAATCTCCACACCTGTGTAAGTGCATGACAAAATAAGTTTCATCTAACTGATAAATCTACTTTAACACTGTTTTCAGTATTATAAAGCTGGAAACTACTCTTTGAAACTCCTTTTTTTATTCTAAAAATGACTGTGAAACAGAGTCCTATTCACCATTACACTATAAGTGTAGTACAGTACAGATAGAACTATTGCATGGTTTGTCCTGACACAACTTTCATTAACGTGTGTAGATTTTTGTAAAAACTCACCCTCTTCAACTTGAGCATCACAGCGAACGTCCCACGTCCACATCCACAGTGTCCACAATAAAACGCGGCCGTTACACACAGACATGTCTCACTCTTGTCTTCTGATCCCCGCTTCTCTGACCTGTCACTTAACTCTCAAGTGTCCCTGTCTGTTTTTTTTTTGTTTTTTTGTTTTTTTTCACATTCGACTCATCACAGCAGTGACGCACGGGAACCGCTGACACAAGAACTTCTCCTCAACAGCGTCCACACGGAGACGTTTGGGTTCAAACTGCGGGGACTTAAATGCCTCATGGACGTCTGGCCCTAATATTTCAAAACAAAATCCGGGACCTACTTATAAATGTTTCTTCTTCTCATTTTAGGTCCAATTCTGTCATCACAATTGTTGGGACTGAGCAAGAATTGACCTGTGTGAGGACATCGCGGGCCGGATTTGACCCCTCGGCCTTACAAAAAAAAGAAGAAATAGGTGCATTTTTTTCCACACCAACCACCTTCTGACCTCTGACCTCTTGCCTGCAAATTTTGTTTCCTGGACGGATCCAATAGCTGCTTGTAGTTAACCCATCTTCAAATGTCCGGTCAGACTTCAGAGCTTTTGTTTACTCAACTTAGTCACACATTTGGTGTTACAGGTCAAAAATGACCTCCATATGAAATGAATGGGTAAGACTATATTACAGTATTGGTGTCTAAAGTGTAGCTGAGAGTAAAATGTGATGACTGTGTTGGTGTGATAAACTGGTGAAGTCACTTCAGTATAATAATCTCATCCTGCAGAAAAACCTTCCAGTCCAGTATTGGGCAACATTATCTCACTTCCTCTTTTCTTTTATTAGAAATGTTGAGAAATTAGGCTTTCAATGGAAAAATATATATAAAAAAAGAGGAATCTATTTACAGCGAGAAATAACTCCCCTCATTGCAAACATTAACCCCGGATTCATGATGGAGCAAAGCAACAGGCAACAAGTTACTGCAAAGATCCACAGCAGCTTTTAAGAAAAAAAGTGTAAAATAAAAACGAGCGACATCTAGTGGTGAGACTGCAAAGTGCAACAGCTCCACTGTTGAGATGCAATAAAAAAGTGACTGAGTTGCAACAAAAAAAGTTATTGAATGAACGACAAGACATTTATATACGACTAGTTTTGATCAGAATGTTTTTTGCATTTCCAGATTTTTTTATTTTTTTTATTTATTTATTTATTGTGTTTTTGATTCAATTCAACGACGTCGGGTCCTTTTAAAAACTCAATCTTTTCATTTTAGTCAGTATTTTTTCACACATTTTTTACTTTTCTTCTTTTCTTTTACACATTTATTCCTCCTCATTTCTCATGCATAATTGCTTGTATTGAGGAAGAGTTTGTGGTATCGAAATCATCAGAGGATTTGTCACAGTCGGTTGTTCCTTAACCTTTAGAGTTTTTTTTCTCTTGGAAATAGTTTGTCATTGTGTGAATTGTTGGATTTGTCTTTGTCTTTTGGGTGATGGTTGTAAAGAAACACGACGTGTGAAGGCATTCAAAACGTCTGTATTTGTATGAGTTTACAAATAGTGCAAATGTAACAAAACCACAGTAAAAACGCTCACACGAGCTCCTGCCGTCACACGACAACTGCAAACCTTTTACACACAAACACGCACACATAAAAGATTTGACTTTTGTCCCGGGATGAAGACAAATAATAATATTCTCATTACGAGGAAAATAAGTGACAAAATTCTGCGTTTATTTTCCCTAATGTCATAAAAAAAAGTCTCATGCAAATGTTCCTGTAAATGCTGTGAACACTGAAGTTAAATGCAGTAATAATAATAATACTAAAGATACTAATAAAGGATTTAAAGCTCTGGTTTAAATACAGTCAGAGTAATGGCTTCTTGTGGCTGATAAAACTTTAAATTAACCTAATAAATAGAGTTAAATGTGTGATTTATTTATTTTTTTTCCTTTCCCTCGTTGGCACTTTCATGTCCACTAAAGATGCTGTCGTCAAATAGAAATGTTTCAGCATCCCACAGACGTACGTTTCCACTTTCAAAATAGAAACAAACAAAAGCATATACACATAACACAAGTTAAAAAAACCTAGTTTTGGTTTTAATATATAATAAGGCAAATCTCACAGTGTTGTATTTAACAGTCAAAGCAGGTTTTTTTTTTTTAATTTACTTACCATCCTAGTATAAAGGACAGGAGGTGTAGTACTCATTTCAGCCACAGGAGGGTGATGCGTAACCCTGGATACATTTTGCATTGACATCATTTATACTGTCTGTGTTTTGACATGCTTTGACACAGATTGAAAACATGGCTGCCACTGATTTTAGCCTCTTAACGAAAGGCTCACCTCACAATATCTATTCCTGCTTAAGTCTACAATACTGTAAGAGTGCATTTACTGCTCTATCTTGACGTTAGACAGAGTTTTCCAACAGGAAACTGACATTTCTAAACCTCTCACTCGTCTGCACCAAATCCCATAGAGAAAATCAGCACTTTTAGCTCACAGGGAAACAAGAGGCTGCTGGTCTACTTTTTGTAAGTTTGCGTCACTAAGTCAATTCTTCACAAAGTCACAAAACAACACATTTTAAGTTGGTGATGGAGGCAACAGTAGAGCAACAACTCTTGTGCGCTGTGAGGTAAAATCGCTGATTTTCTTTATGGACTTTGGTGCAGGAGAGCGAGCCGTTCACAAAGCGACAAAAACGCCAGGTTCCAGTCGGACAAAGTGGCAAACATGTTTTTAAAATGCTGCTGATTTTAATTGCAAAGGGGCTAAAATCCGTTTTAATTGCCATGTTTCCCTCGTCAGTAACTCACACAAGAGTACTAGAAAAAAACCTGACCTCTCTGAAGTCTCTTTAAGAACGCTCAGCCCTCCCTCTCTCTCTCTCTGCTCTGTCTTTGGCAGCAGAGTCGTAACAGTGAGTCACTAAAAACACGGCACAGAAACGGCAAAGGCACATGCAGCTCTCGGAGCTTCTCCGCCTGAGCTAAGTCCAACGTCCTGTATGACTCTTGTAAACGGGTGACGACGTCACACACCGCACTTCATCCACGCTGACCTGTCGTCAGACAATAAAACATTTTAAGAAGCTAAAAAAAAAAGACAAAACGCTGATTGACTCTGAGCCTGAACACATTCGTCAGAACCTCACTCCTGTTTTGGACCATCCGCGTCTTGGCCTGATTGTCCTCTTACTGCTGACAGTCAGGAGACCAAACGTCACAGCTTTTTTTCTTTTCTCAGACATGACTCGTGTCTCACTCTCCTCACTGCATCACACACTTCTCCTTCTGCTGCTTGGCGTACTTTCTCCTCCGCTGCTCCAGGCCTCGCTCCAGGCGCTCGTCCTCCTCCAGAGCCCTGAGGACGAGAGGAAAGTAAGTCACAGGACGGACAGGACTGCTAAAAAAAAAAGTCAGGACTAAATCTGTGTTTGAATGTCATTTTAATTTCCTGGTGAAGAAGTGTTTCCCTCTGAGCCCTGACCCTGAAAAAGGGCGATTCACAACAGGTTTTTTGGGAATAAAAAAACCTGTTGGGAATAAAAAGATTCAGACTTGACAAGTTCAATAATAAAAGAGTTGGCCCTACCACTGGATTATAAATAGCAGGAAAAAAAGCATTTCAAAAAGCATCACGAGCTGCCACTCCACTTCAGCTACTCTTCCTGGGGTCCACACAAAAAATAAAGACAGAACAAGACAAAATAAAACTACACAAAGGCAGAATTACGGGAAAAAAAATAATGTAATAGGTATTTTGTTTATTTTAAACTGCAGACAAAGTGAAACTCATCATTTTTGGAGTCGGTTTCAGGAACAAAAGAGATGAAAATCAAAAAAACAACCTCTGCATCGCGAATACAACTTAACTGTACTGTACTTATGAATGAATGAATGAGTGTCGCTCGCATGTGGCTTCATGAGTCGCCCAGCACATTGAGTGAGCGAGTGAGTGCAGTGTGTCTCACCCTCTCTCTTTGGCGTCCATGTTCTGGACCAGCTCGTCCCTCTGGTTGACCAGCGACACCAGCTCCTGCAGCAGCAGCTGCTCCCTGCGTTTATGGGCCTGAGTTTTCTGCCACTCTGCACCACAGAGAGACAGAGAGACAGAGAGACAACGACAAGAAAGCCATGAAGTGACGGACGACCAGTGGCGTAGTCTACGTGATACGCGCTCTACGTTATCAGCCGCATTTGCGTCGTACCTTCCATCGCCATTATGTCTCTTAGCTCCTCGTTCAACAACTCAAATCGTCTCTCCAAGTCTTGTTCGTCCAGTCTGTCGATCACAAGAGATTCATTTGAGGATTAAGAGGTTTTGTTTTCAAGGTTCTTTAGATTCTCTTGCCGGGATGAATTATCTGCCAAGCTTACAGTAGCTGCAGATGGTCCTGCCTCCTGATTAAAGCGTTCTTCTTGTTGACCAGCACAAACCACTCCTGAATCAGCCTCTCCTCCTCCACCTTGTCGCTACCTGTGAGAGCAAACGTCACTGTGAACACTCACTGTGCGAAATCTCCTGTCATGGATTTATTCAATTCATTTTACATTACCCGTTTCCAGCAGTTGTCTGAGTTTCCTCTCGACCACGCCGGCTCTGGTGTCGATGTGGTTCTGTTCTGCTTCCAGAGCTTCCATCTGATTTAGAACATACTGGCTGGCGTCCTGGACACATGCATACACAAACGAACGACGGTCAGTGACATCATCTTTGTGTGACCAATGAGGCAGAATAACCCAAACACAACTGACCTGGCCCGGGGGTCTTCCCTCCTCGACTGCTGTCTCTGTTCTCTCTGCAAGTCAAATAAAAAACATTCATCACAGAAGAATCATTTCACATTAAGTACAACTTAGACAAAAAAAGGTCAATTTTATTGTGTAAGACTATTGATAACTTCACATTTTGACTAAAGAAACCACAGGGGGGCAGTATATCAGCTGTCCATGCATCCCACACCAAGAACAAATTCTTAAAAAATGCATATTTCATCTAGACCAGGTAGATACATTGATAATGTGTTTTATAAATTAAGATATTTCTTTTAGAAAGACTTACGTCATAAGGGAAAACCGTGAAAACGACATTTCATCAGCCATTAAGGTAAAATAATGCATTTTTTTCATGCAAATTAAATAGTATTTTTAAAAAACAACAATTGTGCCCATGCTGGAACATTTTTTTAACGTTACATATGTACATGCTTGTTGTAGCCCCAATTATCACAATTACTGGCTTGTATTTGCAGCTTTGCAGCTGAAGACGTCTAGCATGACACTGGATGTATGTGCAAAGTGTAGTTTGTTTTTAAAGAAAACTAAAGAAGAAGTTAAAAGGAGAACTTGCCTGTTTCTGACTTCCTCTGGCTGATTTCGCTGTCGTCTTGGCCCGGTATGGCTCCTTCTTCTATTGAGCCACTTCTCCGCTGTGACCTTCGTTTCTTGACCAGATCAGCATCTCTGATGTGAGAGAAACTTGACTTGGATAGGAAACCTGTTCTTGGCGGTGCCACAGGAGACTGAGTCCCGCCTGCCCCAGCAGCCTGGGACCGCTTAGTTCTCGGAGGGGGAACCACATCCTTGCTGGTTTTACTGTCCTCGGCAGTTCCCGCAGCACCGTTTGTTTCCAGGCTGATACCCTCCTCCTGTAGCCTCTGGGCGCAGTAGCGGACAGTTGCCTCAGGGTCGTCTTGGTTGTCCCGCTCTCCTGTTAACGCATAGCTAGACTCGCTGCTGTCTTTCTCGATGTGGAGCACGCTGAGCTCCTGTCCTGTGAAATGAGTGCGGATCTGGTTGAGGTAGGTCATGACGATGAGGCGGTCGGGCACTGTTAGCATGACCATGTCGGAAGGTTCTATCAGCCTGGAAATGCCAAGTTCGGCAAAGCCGTCAAACGCCTGGGATGTGTACAAAAACAGATGAACGATTGGATTATATTGGGTGTTATCAACAAACACATGAAAGTAAAAATATTGGCATGTACAGGGGTAGTCATTTGAAGTCCTAAGAGGACCAGATAGAGAAAATGTCCTTAAAGCTGAGGTTGAGAACTTCATAAACTCAAGTAAGTGTAGCTTAGCAATTCCCTGATAACGTCCATCAACATTTCCTGAACCTCTAGTACGGTAATGGCTGGAAAATCTGCATCAATTAAAACACAAATGCTCCGTCAATCATTGCAGTTATCAATAATTTATGGAAATAGGTCTGCGTCCAAATAGGATGGTATCTGGTACCGGATCTAAACTGGGGTCCACCTATTAGTTGCCCCTACAATACGATATGCTTTATTAGTAATTCAATCATCAAATGACTTCATCACTCACCTTTTTGTTGTTGTGCTTGATGTCATATGGGTCCAACATTTCATAATTACTATACAAAGGGAGGGACAAAAAGATAAATAAACACATAACAAACAGTGTGCGCAGTAACAACAGTATCTAAAAGTGTTTCTTACATCATTTCTGGGTGGAAGTGATTTAATATGGCACAGAACGCCAAGCCATTTCTCCACGAGGTGCTGAAGTTGGTGATCTTCAGCCCCTTGTGACCCTGTGTGACTTCTTGACACCATTCCAGGAGAGACTTGCTGGACGTCACTAGGCTGGGACTGCACAATATGCTCTACGATGGGAAACACACTTTTATTATTCATCACAAGTATTTCTGAATCTGCTTCATGCACAAATATAGAGTATTTATTTAGTACAGAATTAGAAACATAAATCCGATGAGAGGCAGTTCTGTGTTCAGACATCCAATTTAGTGATTTTGGCCAGTATTGGGCAGATACTGATTGTGAGCAACATATCAGTTGTTAGGAGAGGAAATCAGAGCTGTTCTGAAAATAGCTTGAGACTGGAAAATAGGCTGATTATTTCACAATAACGTGACAAGAAGCTAAGAAGAAGCTTGCAGTTGCCAGCTCCTTCATTCTGAGCACAGTCACTGAACAAATACAACAAATATGGTAAGCGTTGACAAGGTCTGACATACGTCCGAAGAGGCAGCACCATCTGCAGGTCTTTTTTGGGGTGTTGTTGGTGCACTTGTTTGGTGGAGGTCAGAAACTTGAGACTTGCTGTCATCGAGACAGGAACCGCTCAAACGCTTCTTGCCTCGGGGCACAGGTACGGGCTGGCCAGAAGATTCTTCTGTTCTCTCCCTTTGATTGAAAACATAATGAGAAACAAAGGAAAGAAATAATAAACCATGCTGTTTCATTCACAACATGTATGTCCTGAAAAACCAAACACAGATCTTCCAAATGTTAACACTTAATGGAACAGTATTAAATATTGTGAAATCAGTATATGGGGGATGAGCACATATTGCTATATACTACATAGAAATGCAAAAAGTCAATCATCCTCTAAACTTACCCGTCATCTTCTACATAACCAGCAGCTACATCTACAGACACAAAGCAAAAGTCCAAGTCTTCATCTCTCATTTCCTTCCTTGAACATGTTATGATTGGTTCACTGTCTTTAGCATCTTCCACATGCAGCCAGTCATCCTGAGACGTTGCAGTAGTGGGAGTGAGACAATTATCGACCTCTGTTTGCAGGACTTTTTCCATGTCTTCCTGCTCAGATACCTTCTCAACCTTCTCTGTTGAAGTTGAAGCGACAGGTTTATCCGTAAAAGTCCAGCCTTCAAAGATATCATCCTGTGGCTTCTCAGTATCATCTAGAGAATCTGATTGAGGGAACTCTTCTTGCATTGCTGCTAGCACTGCCTGCTCCACATCTGTTGCA
Organism: Solea senegalensis; assembly: GCF_019176455.1. Taxonomy (NCBI): domain Eukaryota; kingdom Metazoa; phylum Chordata; class Actinopteri; order Pleuronectiformes; family Soleidae; genus Solea; species Solea senegalensis. Next base: position 6,796,604 of record NC_058023.1, on the reverse strand, counting down.
ACATCATTTTCACCTTGGGTTGCGACGAAACCTCCCTCCGAGATCACATTTAAATCTAACAACGTTGACAATTCATTTGTTTCTTTGCTAGGTTCAATTGTATCATCTGGGCATGTCTCAGATGATTCCAGGGGGATTTCATTTTCTACAGATGCAGTGCTATCTGAATAAGTTTGACTGAGACGTTTCTTGGTCCGAGGCACTGGAAGAGGCAAGCTTGACTGCTCGTTCTGTTGGGCTGTCTCACGACCAATCAAATGATCAGTTTGGTCTGATTCACCAGCAGGTGGTGAGCCAGGAATTGTCATCTCGTCTGGGAAGGAATCACTGAGACGTTTCTTTATTCTTGGTTTTGGTACAGGCAAGCTTGAGTTTCCCATGGTCTTCTGAGAAATGGCCACATCCTCTAACTTAACACTACTTTTAGGACTTAATTTGCTTCTCCTCATCCTTACAACAGTCACTTCTTCTGTAGATGTGGAAGGCTGATGAACCAGAAGAGGAAGAACAGGGTCTGAAAATGTTGAAAAACTGGATAAAGCACATTGCCTTTCTGTCAATTCCTCTGCCCCATGTGAAACTTGAGATGTTCTCTCTGTAGCCATGAAGTCATCTGGGAAGGAACCACTGAGGGGTTTCCTCAAACGAGGCCTTGGGATAGGTTGAGATGTTTGTTTGTCTCTTTCTGCCTCTATCTCTGGTGCATTTTCTGATTTCAGAGATGATGTCGTGATTATATGATGATGATGATGATGATCTGTCTTGGACTTTTCCGTATCACCCATTATACTACTGTCACCCAGGACTGGTTTTGTAATCTCCTTGGTTGTAACTTCTAAATCTTTGGCAATTGTTCCCTTGTCACTGAAAATGTTAAAATGCTTGCTTGGTGGAACTTTCTTTCCCGGTTTGGTAAGACGTATCTTCTTGATTATTGAGACAGGAGAAATTTGTTTAGCAGAAGGTTTCTCTGGTTCTGGTTGTGATGTGATGGTGTCAGCACCCCTGTTTTTCTGTTTCTCCATGTCCTCTGTTCCTGCCTGAAGAGATGAACTCCCAAGTAAATCTGTTTCTTGGTTTTCTATGGTTCTGTCTTTGCCCTCCTCAGGTTGTGAACTGATCATTTCAGTGGTTGTTTGACATGGTTTATCGACGTTCTGTAAAGGTTCAACAGGTTTTGACACATCAGTGCTTGGATCAGATGTATCCAACATAGGACTAACTTGTGATTTAAAATCTTGCTGGTTATCAGTTTTTTCTCTGGTGACATGGTCTTTTTTCCTTTGTGGTTTGCAGGGTGGTGTTTTCTGTGGAGGTTCAGGTGGCAAACTACTATCTCTTTTTTTAACCCGAGGAGGAGGAGCAACATGCACGGATATTGGCACACATTCAGCTATCCCTTTCTGATCATGGTCACTTGTGGATGTTGCAACACTTTCTTGGACATGATCACTCTGGGGGTCAGCTGGAGTGATGCTAATGTCTCCTTTGTTTATGCTGTGAGATGGAAATGGGTCAGTGGTAAATTGGGTGGGAATCATCTCAGCAGAATCTTTCCTTAAAGACTGGGCAGCTTTAGTCAAATCATCATGTTTTTGTTTGCGATCTGGTGTTAAACTATCCTTCCTTCGAAGTGGTCGCATTGGAACGGTGTCTTTTTCCTTATCAGTTCCTTTGTGCAGAGGTTCTGGAAGTTTTCTCTTTGGCTGTCTTCCTCGTTGAAAAACAACCGGGTCCGCTTGCGTTCCAGCTGGACTAAGTTTTTGATCATCAGAGGGTTTGACTAAGAGATCCTCTTTAAGTTTATTTTCACCTGCAAGTGACTCATTTGATGTAGGATACAGGTCAGTAGCAGACATTTCTTCCTTGCTTGTTTGTCCAAGGCTTAAGAAAAAGAGAGGGAAATGTTTAGAATCCACTGACCTTGACTTACATACAGTTGTACCATGCATGTCTTCAGCCCATTATAATCTACTTTTTCATAGTTGTGCTTTCCTTACGGTACATGTAAAAGCCTACCGTCAATAACACGACACAGCAGCACATACAGGACAAAAGACAAAGACACCTCTATTTACAAAACATTTAATAAAAAGCAATATTACCATTCCATATCACAATGCCAATCCCTACAGCTACAACAAAGACTTGACATGACAATTTCTTGAGTAGTAAGCTCTCATAGGCAGAGACACAGTGTTACATTGAACAATGCAGGATGTGTACATCATCACACCATGCAACCAAACGTTTAGACAGGTCATTGTCTACAAACACTCACCCACTATTCAGCTGGGAAGAAGATGACACTGTTCTAATCTCGTCACATTCTTCCTCTGTCTCGTACCTTGCTAACAAACTTTCAGAGTCTGTGAACCTTCGAACAGCATCCTCCCCTGTGAGTGAACTCTCCCTTGAAAGAGAGGCTTCTTGTCCCTCTAGTTGTTCACCATCTTCTTTTGATATTTCAGTAATATCTGCCTCCGTCAATGGGGGCCATTTCTTCATGCCAGCACATACTAAATACCCATCCTCGCTGTCGGTAGCTGATGATGGAGATGATGTTGATTGATCAGACACCAAGTTCCACATGTAAGGCTCAACACTTGCTGGATAGTCAATGTCAGAGTCGGTGTCAGTGTCTTCAAACTGGCCCTCTGTCTCATGTATGGGAGTAGAACTGTCTGCAAAATGTAGAATAAACTCATCTGACGTGATCTTGTCCTTCAGGTCCAGATATGAGATATCCTTGGGCTGGCGATCCTCTTCATTTAAAGTCGAGCTAGATGGCCCCAATATGGATACTACTGTTTCATAACTGTGAGAAATGGATAGTGGAATAAAAATAATGCTTTCAATCAACTTATACATGTAGGTACTACTGCAAGAAACCACCGTGGTTTGGAGATTGTGAAACAAAATTGCTTTGATTTGGTTGATTTCCTAAATATCAAGCCAACTATATGAATTAAGACAAATTGATGATACAAAACTTAGATGCTTTGTAAAGTCCACTCCCAAAACCAAACAAACTGATTTTAAAAATATTTATGAGCTGGAGGATTAGTTATGGTTGATGCACACCATGTTACATGCACCATCAGTTGCAGACCAGTGTTACACTTACCCTTTATGGAAAGCACCAACAATAGTCTTTACTAATCCTGATGTCTCTTCCTCCGGTGCTGACAAAGAAGGTTCTCCCTGTTTTTCTTTTACTGTTCCCTCTGCCTCCAATACTTCCCAACCCAAGACTCCTACTGGCTCTGGTGTGTCCAGTGGTTTCTTCATTGTTTGGGTCTTCTCTGCTGTTATTCTGTCTAATAGCGATTCACTGCTGGCCCAAATATAAAATATTTCAAGGCATAATCCTCAAAAACAATGCCGCAACACAATAAGAAATGTAACAAAATACAGACTTCAGAGATACCAAAACTGACCATGCACTCTGTAATGAAGTTAATAAAGCTAACGTTTACTAGTCCACACAGTCCACGTTAGACACGTACAGGATCGGTTGCGTTCACAGCAAACAACACCAGAGCACCAGACTCTTGAACTTACCCATCGTTTACAGAGGGGTCTGTGCTTTGCTTTGCAACACCTTCGAAATGTTCCACTGCGATGGAAGTAAACGAAATAAAAATGTGAAAGAAATGTCAAAGAAAGATAATGTGGCCTATCTTTAAACTACAAATCTTACCAAGTTCAGTGCTTGGGCTTCCAACAGATGTGGTGGGAACACCAGGAATGCCTGAGTCACATGGCTGAGCTGACTGTGCATGAGGCAATTCTGGTGATGTATGTTTTTCAGTAGAAGGCAGTGAAAATGCCTCTGTTTCTTTCACTGTTGGATTGAATTGCACAATCCTGGGGAAACCAGGACTTCGAGTCAAATGTGGACATGATGGAGCCATTGCTACCATTGATTTAATTTCCTCCAGTTCATGTGGGGCTGGGAGTTTTCCAACAACATAAATCTTTTCACGCTGCTGCTTATCAAACAACTTTCTCTGTGTTGGCTGTGTTTGTACTTGTACATGTTCAATGCTGAGCATCCTTGCTGATGGAAAACCTGGGACACATGAGACACATGGGGCAGATGTGTATAAACTGACCATGTTTGGTGGCCTGCTTGCAACTTGAGCAGAAGGAAAGCCATCAAGTCTGGCCTCTTTTGGGCAGGATGTCACTAACATTAGCATGCTTTTCATGCTATGGCAACTAAGATGGTACTGGTCAGCAATTATATCTGCCCTCTTCTTCTGAGGTTCTTTCAAAATAGGGTTTGTTTCATTTAGCCATTCAGTGCTTTGTGTTGTTGTCATAGATGCAAATCCTTTAACACTTGAAACACTGGAGCAGCAAGGCAAAAGATTTATCATATTGTGTTCAATGCAGGGTTTGATTTGAGGTGCAGAGGGGAACCCAGGGGTTCTGGAAACTTCTGGACAAGATGGTGTCAAGGCAAACATTGTCTTCACTGTCTCTCCGTCTTGATATGGACTGTGTATTACAAAACATGTCTTCTTTGGAAGCAAACTCCACAAAATTGGTCTATCAAAAAGCCATTGAAATTTAGAGGTCAGTTCATAGGATGCAAATCCTGGGAGTGAGCATGCTTTGGGACACATGGGTAGAAGACTCAGCATGTTGTATCGAGGGTAAGATGGAAAGCCTGGAATCTTTGATGCTCCTGGGCAAGAAGGAACCAAAGCTAGCATGTTCTGAGGGTTGTCTGTGTTTATTGGTGAGCTGTTAATGTTAAATATAACTTTCTTTTGAGGTCTGTGTATCAATGAATCCAGCTCAACCCATTCTTTTTCTTCGTCACCTTCAACAGATGAAAATCCAGATATGGTAGAAAATGGAGGGCACAAAGGAAGGAGGTTGACCATATTTAGGCCATAAAACACCATTTTTGGATTTGGGATACATGGGAAACCAGGAATACTTGACACTTTTGGGCACATTGGCACAAGAGAAACCATACCACTCTTGATACTTTTGTTGTAGTTTGATGTGTCAAATATGACCCCCTTTGTTGGTGGCCTCTCCAACAATGACTCATTTTCTGCAACCCATTGTACACTAATATCTCCAACAAGTGATGGGAACCCAGATATTCTTGAAACTTGACAGCACAGTGAAGAAAGACTAATAATATCTCCTAGAAAATACACACTTTGAGGATTTGGATGAGAGGGGAATCCTGGCGTTTGCGGTGCTTTTGCACAGGATGGTAAAAGGGAGACCATAGTTTTTATTGCTCTCTTGTCTAGTTCATATTGGCCAGTCAGGGACACCTGCTTTTCTTTAGTTCCAGCCTCAAGCAATGGCTCCTTGCTAACTGTCCACTCTTTGGAATAATGCAATGCTGGAAATCCTGGTATTTGGGACACTTTTGAGCAGGAGCATGAAAGACTGACCATATTTGTCATTTCATTACTTACAGCTGGGCAAGATGGAAGGAGAGTGATGCTTGCAGATTTATCACTGATTTCTAGAGGTTCCAGAACAGATGGATAAGAATGAATACTAGCCTCTTCATTTGTCTTCATTTCTTCATAGTGAGGTCTATCTTCAACCATGTGTCCAACTTGTTTGTATTCTGAATCCCAACTTAACTGATGATTCATTAATGATGGAAAACCCTCAACACAGGAGCTTTTTGGAGAAGAGCTTGCAAGACTTATCATATCTGATACATTTAATACTATCTTAGTTTGTGTGTAGGGTATGGAACAATACTTTATTTTTGTACTAAAAAGTGGTTCCTCTTGGAATACCCACAATCTGTTTTTGGCTTCACTGACAGATGGCAAGCCAGGTATAGTGGATACACATGGACAACTAGGACACATGTTTACCATACTTGTAACATGAAAACCTAAACTGTGGTGTGATAAAGAAGGGAATCCAGGATTTCTGGTCTCTCTGGGACATGATGGTACCAGTAAAACCATTTCTTTCTTGTTCTTTTCATCCTCGTCTGATGCAAAATGTGGAAATGTTTTCTTCATTTTTGATACTTCCTGCCAGATTGGCTCATGATTAATTAACCAATGTGTTTCTTTTACTAGTAATTTAGATGGCATACCAGCAATGTTTGTCATATTGGGACAGGTTTCCATTAAAGGGGATTGGTTGTTCTTAATTTCAGTCCTAATGTCAAATGGTACACATTGTGCACTGAGGTGGGATTTATTATCAGCTATTTGTTCTACTGGCTCCTCCTGCCCTTTTAAACCAAGAGCATGTTCATCAGTTGGAATTTCTGTTTTCTTATTCCTTGTAGACTCACTGTCCAATAGGCAATGGTTAATTGCTCTAGCTGTTGCAGGGGATTCACAAATGTCACTCACAGGTTTGAATACTGGGAATGGATCTACTATCCCAGTCTCTGTCTTCATTTCATTATCACTGTCCAATATCTTGGCAATACCAGGGAACACTGGAATGTCACTGACCACTTCTCTCAATACTTCTGGTTCTTCTTCTGTTGCATTTTCGTCTGTTTCTGTGGTCCCCTCTGTCAGCTCCTCACATAATAAAGTTGCGTTTGTAAGATGTTTTTCTAACTTTTGCTCAGTATTATCTATTTGGATCTGGGGAAGGGGTTGTACTGCATCTGCAACATCTGGGTATGATGGCTGCAGTGAAACCACATTTGGAGGTCTAAAAAGAAGGTAAATACAAAGTTATAGTAGTAGGTAGTATACTGTAGGAATCTTCCAAATATAAATTTAGCCAACGGTGTAATATACAGATATAATATATCTGAATTAATCAGTGAGAATTTTATCAATGCAAAACTCTGTAAGTACAACAAATGTACAATATGCACAGATTTTTCAAACAGATATTTAAGTTTCATGCACTATACCTAAAAGCTGCAAGCAATCACAATCATGCCACACCATTTTCTAAGTCAGAATCAATTACTACTTTATGCCAGTCAGTCATGTAAAGCCACTGTTAATAATGGGTTAAAAAACAACCTTATATCAAGTCCTTCACAGCATATTCCTCTAATGCTCTGAATTTACCACATTTGCTGTTAACACAAAGCTAAAATTAAATTGGAATGGTATCTATGACCTCCAATAATTTGTAAGAAAAAAATAAAAAAATTCTATGAGCTCTTCAACAACAATCAAATGTTTCTTAAATCAAGCACTACAACTTGACTTTGGATATTATAAACTAAATCCCACAATCCTTAATTACACATAAATCAATTGAACATGAACATGCCATGTATAAATCTCTCTCACATTTACATTCACTTTCAAATGTACTGAATATGCCCCTGGTCCAGAATGTAATAGACTGGAAATGACTTCCCCTACATAATAATGAAAGATGTTCAGCAGTCTCTGTTTCATTAGAATTATTACGTCGCTCCTTGTACATGGATCACTTTGACAAGTGACAAGAAGGACAAATCCGTGCAAGCTTGGTAAATTCTTCATAACTCACAACCTCCACAGTTCACACGCATAACAGATGCAGTTTTATTTGCCATTAAAAGTCAGTCAGGTGGTGCTAAGTCACACCACATCATGTCACTGCATCACTGTGCAAACCAAGGCGACCCACCTCTGTGTTACACTCAAAAACAGTGGCATGTCAGGAACAGAGTGCCACATTCTGCAATGCAAGTTTCTGAAAACAGAAAATGTTTTTTTTGAAAAAGGAACGTGCTGACACCAAAGACAAAATTCCATCTCCTATTTTCCAACCCACTCACCCTTTTTCTAGTAGGGCTAAATGAATGTCCTCACTCCGAAAGCCCAGTTCATCTTCATGCATCTCTAAAGGTGAGCAAACATCCAGTGTTTTCATGGTAGCAAGATCTAATCGGGGTGGAATGGTCTCCTCGCACATATCGCATAATCCATTAAATCCAGAGGACTGCTGATCCAAAACTGATCTTTCTACTGGCCACCTTTCTTCTGACTGGTGCATATGTGTTGATGGAAACCCACAAGCAGAAGCTTTCTTTGGGCAAGACGGCACAATATTCACCATGTTTGGAAGCCAGTTCATGTCAACTGGTATACAAGAAAGCTCAGGGGAAAGGACAGCTTTCATTCTATCTTTGTGAGGACACTGGTATCGACAGCATCTTTGCTTCTTTATCATCACAATGGGCCAGCTCTTTACTTTAGAATCAGAAACAACTGCAGCTCTTGAGGAGAAACCAATGATGCTTGACTTTGTCGGGCAACATGGAGTCATTTGTATTGAAGTTTGTGTTTTTTCTACAGTGGCAACACCAGCTTGGGTTTGTGCAGTAGATGGAAAACCAGGACTCATGGCTTGTTGTGGACATGACGGAAGCATAGTCAGCATTACTTCTCTTTCCTTGGATAGAATTTCCCTAACTGTACAATCTTGGTAAATAACTTCATATTGTCTATTAAATGGAAGTTTCCAAACCGCATCTGTGTCCACATACCAGCAATCAAACTCTTTAATTCTATTCTGAGCAGGTAGTCCTGGAACTCTACTGTACTTTGGGAACGTGGGAAATGATCTTAACGTGCAAGTATCCTCTTTCGTTAAAATTTCAACTGGCCTCTCTCCTAACTTAGATGGAATTCCAGTAATATTAGAGTGTTTGGGGCAGGATGGTAACATGGATACCATTATTCGAACCACTCCTTGCTCTACAAAATTCATCATATGGTCAGATATTGCTGAACCTCCCAGGTTAATTATTGTCTTTTTCCACATTGGTCTTTGGTCTATACTCCATTTTACTGCATCGGACTCATTGTGGAATCTAGATGGCATTCCACAAACTCTAGAATGTCTTGGGCAAGTAGGCAGCAGACTTCCAACACTTGCCATACCTGCCAACATTTGACTTTGCATTGATGGAAAGCCAGGAGAATGAGCTGTCCATGGGCAGGAGGGCAATATGGAGACCATGGATATGTCACACTCCCCATCTTGACTGCACACCTCAGAATATAACTTGAATGCAGACTTCTTTCTTGGGTGAAACAACCACTCTCCTCCCATTGGCCACTCTAACCTGATTCTATCATCTAAACTTGAATCATCAGGAAAAGCTGAAACATGTGACTGGTGAAGGGATGGCATTCCAGGAATCTGAGACTCCTTTGGAAGCAGTAATTTCACCATATCCAGAGTAGTGAAAGTCTGAGTTAGAGCAGAGGGGAACCCAGGAATGCAAACCTTCATAGGGCAAGAGGGTAACATTGTACCCATTCTTTGAACAGTGTTCTTATCAAACCCTGAAGCTGCATTTAGAATTTGCACTTCCCTTTTTCTAAACGGACTCTCCAACCCAAAACTTTTTAAAGAAAACCAATCCTTGCAACTACAGAAACCAAAGTTTTGTGTGGTCTTTGAAGGCAAACCGGGGACTGGACTATGTCTGGGGCATGAGGGCAATATATTGACCATACAAGGTTCTTGTCGTGGAGCAGAAGGTAAGCCATAAACACTGGATTTTTGTGGGCAACACATTAACAAATTCACCATTCTACCATCTTTAATGGTTTCTGTATCTTTTGGTAGCCACTGAACAATACAATGTTGTATGCTCTTTTGTGGTTTCTTATTAATTAATCTCCTCAATACATGCCAATCTTGGTTCTGAGAAGTGATTTGATCTCGAGATGGCATACCGGGAGTTTGGGCAAGTTTAGGGCATGTATATACAAGAATAGGAAATGTAGGTGGTATTGTGGGCATGCTCACATGGCATGATATATCTTGAATTGGTTTTGCTAACGTGATATCCCTATTAATAACCAAACCTTCATCTGTAATACTAACCGGCTCTTTAGAGTGTAAACTGGGATCTTGCTTTGGTGCAAATGGAACACAGGGTACACTTGTTTCTTTATGTGGTACACAGGGAAAACCTGGAATGATTGCCTTACTGGGACAAGATGGTAACATATTTATCATATACTTCAGGTGGCCTATATCCTGAAATGACTTTTCTTGAGCCAAAATAGTATTGCTTCTCATTGGTCTTTCTGATATTAATTCCCTAAAACTATTCCAGCTACCATCATATTCCACAGTTCCTTGTCTAAATGGCATGCCTGCAATCATTGTCTGTTTGGGGCATGTAGGGAGGCTATCGACCATACTTGGAGTTTTGCAAGCCTTTTGCAATGGCACAGATGGAAAACCGGGAATACTGGCTTTTCTAGAACATGTTGGCAACATGGCCACCATGACCTTTATCATATCTGTGTCACGGATATCTTGTTCCTGGACACAGGACTTGTATAAAGCAAATGGTTCTTTCATCTGTAACTTTTTTGCCCACAGAGAACCTCTGTTCCAAACATTCTTTTCGTATCCAATTCCTGGTCTAATTGAAGCTAAACCTGGAACACTGCAAACTTTAGGGCATGTGGGTAAAAACTGAGCCATGTTTGGTTCCTGTTTCAAAGCAGATGGGAATCCAGGGATACTGGCAGACTTTGAGCATGATGGTGTCATGTCCACCATTTTAGCTATTCCAACACTCTCCTCACGAGTGGGATTAAAATAATCCAAATACAACAGTAATTGCAACCTCTTGCTGGATAACCTCTGGAAAAATAACCTGCTATCATCAGGCCAAACTGTAACTTGTGACTGATATATCGTAGACATCCCAGGAATCTTGGAATATTGTGAACAACACGACACTATCTCAGGCATACATGGTTCTCTTCCTTCAACTGGGACTTCAGGCTGTTCAGTGGATAGTAAATTAGAAACAGAACCCTCTTTTGGAAATAGTGGACCAACTTCAACCTTAGATATGTATACAGACTTTTCATCTATACATAGTGCAGGGTTTGTTAGCACAACCTCCTCTACACCTCTTACATCTCTTTCACACAATGGCCTCATATTCTTTGACCGTGTGCAACTTTCAGCTCTCATTTCCTCTTGAACATGTCCTGACTCCAAACTATGGGCTACAAGGCTATTAGTTGAAGACAATGCTAAATTTACACCCGACTCTTCTCTCTGATTTGATAAATTATTTGTTGAGGTCTGCTGCCCAGAGAGAAATTCCAAATGAGAGCTCAGTCCCGATGTGTCATTGTCTGAGGAAGCTATTTTGCATGAGATTTTCTCATCCACAAATGGTACTGAAAGAGCAGGGCCGATACTTGGTGCATCGCGTTGTGGTTTCTCCAGCTGTGAGATTGCTGAGATGGGCTGTTTTCCAGACTGAGCTTCAGGCACTGTGTTCATCGCCATTGGAGAAATGGTAGAATTTGCGTCGCTGAGACAATGCAAGGCTGACAAGCTCTCATTTCTGAAGGAGCAGAATACACCAAAGGTTGATGTCAGAAGCAAGGTTTTCATAGACCCTGTATTGATGTATTTATAGGACTACAGAATTGATAGGCATTAACTGACACAACGTCATGCCACACTTACCGCAAATCCACAGTTACGGCTTCTTTTTTGTAGAATGCTCCTATCCTTGATATTGGTCTTATATCAGAAGGTGAAGTAGTTTGAGGCAAATGCGACAAAGATTCCTGAACAGGTTCAGATTGGGCTACTGGATTCCCTAACTGAATGGACATCTCAGACATCTGACTCCTGGCTGGAACCAGAACTGAATCCATAACTGAAGCGGAAGTTGTATCACGAAAGTCAACGCTTTGCTTAGATCCAGAGTTGTTTGGGGAAATTGCTGGCTGGACTTTGGCAAATGCCCTTGTCATCCTTGAGTCTGCCTGATCCATCTGGGTTTTCGGCGTCTCAAAACTACTTGGCTCTGGGGCTATGGGAGATCTGGGACTAGAGGTCAGAAGTGACGCCATACTCTTAGGTCTGAGGGGTAAACAGACATAATGATGTAAGGAAAGTCTCCACTGCAGGAATGCAGTAATACCCAGGCCATAATCACAAACTTTTGCTGCAACAGCAAACAAGCCAGCAATGTAAAATGGAGCTACAACATTTTATACAGCAAAAACATACTGCAGCATACTCAAACCAGACACTTACTGAACCAAAAAACATTTAGTCATAACCAGGTTCTGGCAAAGCAGCAGATACATTTTAAGAGGACTTTTAAAAATACCATATGTGAAGCAAAGAACATTTTATTTGTAGCCAAATAAAAAATGCAGTGATATTTTGTGCAGCTTTGAAACACTGCCATAGGATAAAAGGCAGGGGATAATAGAGGACAATGGGATCTTGCTTCATGGGATTTTAAAGGAAATATTTTTGGCAATTCTGACCATTGGTGCATTCCATCATTCCTCAAAGCATTTTCAAGCCAAACAAACAGGGAGTTTGTTTGTGAGCTGAAGACAGAAAACACTTTTGAAGTTTTTCAAGATGGCTGCAAATGCCTGTCTCTGCTCAAAAACACCCTACACTCGAAATATACTGCACATTTTACATCTTCCTTAAGTCAGCCTTTGAAATGTTGCTTTCATTGAACCTTTAAAATATTTTCTGTCTTGTGTAAAAGATGATTATAAGCAAAGCTTGACAGATGAGTTTGATGTGGCCAAGTTTTATGTCTGAACTTAGCTTTGGTCCACTGTGGGTGTTTTACAGTGCTTTACGAATAACATTGGATTGAAATAAAACAGGGGAAAAAAGAATATTTGCTGTCTTTCTCTTCGTCTTTGAAGATCTACCTACATCTAATATATTAATTCTTCAAAGGATTTTTTTGTCACTGCCAAACCTGATAGACATTTAAATTAAATAAATGCCTTTGTGAAGGATTGATGTTTTTATTTTGTTTAAAAGGTCATTTACAAATGAGTTAATCAGTTAATTTTCTTACTTTTTTAGTGAAGACAATCCATGCAGCACTCTCTTAAATCGTTTTGAAAGTCATTTCAACAACCAACAAATGGTTTCTTGTTCCATTCCAATCACACCAGCCACAATTGGGCAGCCTGTCATATGTACTCACCCTGCAGATGTCTTAATGACTTCAATTCCAAAAGACATGTCTCTTTTTCTTTCTGAAGTCCTGGATGGCTCTGGCCTTGATGGTGATCTTGGATCAGGGGCTGAACAACAACACAATATTAAGACAGCAATTTACTGTGAACCCTGTATGTATCATCACTACTTTTTTAAATTAATTTACTTAAATCTATGTTCATGCTTACTTGTAGGTGTTGTGCACTGGTTGTCCTCTTCACTCAGCGTGCTCAACTGCCTTTTGAATTCTAAAAGGAAAGAAAACATGGACAAATAACCACCCGTTTTAAATGAAAACAACCAGTAGGGGGAGTCATTGCATATTGAGTGATGCAGGAACATGATGTCTCTTGCTCCTTTCTCATCTTGTACCTGTATCTTGGACACTGGGGTAGACTATTGCAGTTTGGGGTGTATGAGGAAGAGGAGGAGACCCAGAGAGAAAAAGAACAGAGGAAGGCTTTGGAGGAGGTGTAGGTTCTACTATAGAGGTGACCTGAGGTCTCCAGGAAGGAACAAATCCTAACCCTCCTTGAGGTTTCTGTTCCAAAGTCTGAGAGGATGACGCTGACACAGAGGAAAGGTAGGAAAGATACGAAGGAGGGGAAGAAAGAGGACAGGACAGAAAGAATATAGAAGTAATGTCAGTAAGGCAAGTTTTGAGGATCTTTTCAGTGGACATTTTCTCCAGTGTTAGTTCTCAGAGAGGACAAAAGTTAAACAACAAGTCTGCAGTTAAAGGTTGTGGGACAGAAATAGGACAGAGGAAGAAGCGGTTATACCAACACATTCAGTTATTACACAAGTCTCAAATAAATATCATTATTTAAATATGTAAGCTCTGCTGCGGCTTCAATTCAAAAACACACACACAAACAGAGAGACGTGCAGTTTCTTTTGTGTTTGTTGATAAAACCGTCAAAATGGATTATTTTTTCTTGTACACACCGAAAAGTAAATTGCTTTCAAAAAAAACCACACAAAATAGTGTAAACAAGCCAATTTCAACATGAGGCTGACATATTTTCATACCATAGACACGTGGGGACATTTGTTTATGTAAAGTATTTAGCAACTGGCGGCGGCTGTGTATTAGAAAACAGAGCCGGGTGCTGTTGAACCACAAGTTTGGTGGTTAAATTGCAAGGGTTTGTCATCGAGTTTATTGTTTTATTTTGTTGTTATTTTGCAAAGCACTTTGTAACCTTGTTTTGAAAAACGCTATTTAAATAATGCTATTATAGAGTCAATAAGCAGGGAGTAAAAATCCATGATAGTGATCATAGAGGTCAGAGTTGAAGAAGTAGTGCCATACATAAGAACACAGTAAAAAAAGGAAGCTCAGGCAGTGTCTGTTATGGACGATGGCAGGCATGAGTTAGGTTAAAGGTAAAGCAGCATTACATGGCATCTCTATTCTCTGCTTTTTCTGCTCCACTGCAGACTCTCCGGGATCACTGGCCGAGAGGTGCAGGAACTTAGGGGAGAACTTTGTCTGCGCTAGAGGGGCTTGAGATTTAGGAGGCCTCCATTCACTCTGCCACGGCGCTGGAAAAGAGAGGAAGGAGAAACAAAAACATGGCAGGACAGAGGAACAGGTTTGTGAAATAAAAACCTGTGACGTACACAGGGCCTACACTGTGAGGGCTGGGTCATACTGTCAGCTTCCTGGGTCCGTCGAGTGCCTGTTCATTGCATAACTGTACAACGGCTCACTTGGCAGGCATTTAAAACTGGCAGATGACTTACAAAGGACACTAGTTTGCGCGGCGGTACCAACTTTGGGGGTGTTTGGATATGAAATTCAAGAGATATCGGCAGAAAAGGGTTGCTTCCACTCTTGTGCATGTCTAGGTGCTGTAGCAGTTAAGAATGAGCTATCTCAGAATCAGTCTGGCCAAAACAACTGTAAATTCTTTCAATACGAAACGATCAATAAACCTAAAATATGGTGGAAATTATTCACTAGACTTGGTTAAGTTGTTTAAAATTCAAGCTTGTGCTAATGGTGGTGGAATCGTGCCAGACAATAGACCAGCCGACCTCCTTGCATGCCATCAAGTTGGTGTCCATGATTAACTGTTTTCTTCATTGTCTCTTTATTATAAATAGAAAAATATGGCACCATCAGCAAGCACAATCAGTGTTTACGGTCCACATGGCCACAAAATGGAGGCGCTCGTGCGTGTACACAAAGGGTCAGAGACGCAGAGAGTATGACCCAGGCCTATTTCTCTCCCTGTACCTGTCTCTGGGGCAGTTGGCAGACTAGTAGGTCTGGTGAGGGTTGAGCCGGGGTCCCCCAGAGAGGTGGGGCATATTATGGGCTGTCTGGGTGCAGAAGGTGGTGGAGGTACAACAGAGAAGGAGCTGGGAGGAAGTGATGAGGAGGAGGAGGCGGAGGAGACAGAAGAAACGGAGGGAACACTCTGCGCTCTCCACATATTAGGTTGCGCTGAGAGAGGAAGACGGGAACAGCGGCAGACAAATCAGGCCCTTATTCAATTCAATCAATTTGATTTTTTCTTTTCAAAAGAACTCTAAATGGTCGGTGTGTGACGCTGTAATGCTGCCACAGAAATACACAGAAAATAGAAAATGTGAAGATTATGCATTAATGGTGTGTTCCAGTTCTAGTTGGAAGTTGGAATTTTCAAGTTGAGGGGAAATTTAATCAACAGGACCGCCACCCTCAGGTTGGCCACTGGTACAAACACTGATACTTATACTGTTAATTCCACTTCTGTGGCTAGTCCGTGATACTTTTGCGTACATGTTTTTTCCAACTTCTCAACTGGAAATAATCAACTTGGAGGTGTCCAACTCCGACCTAAGACTTCTGATGTAAATGGAAGCTTGAGCGGAGGACATGGGATCTTGCTCAGCATTCTGTGTGGATAAAAAGCTAAAACAATGCAAGACCTTTGCGGATTCTCCCATACTTAGATAGCAAAACAGTGGGGTAAGAAGCATTCCAAAGCTAATACTGCATTAAAACTAAAGTTGTATTAATAATCCACTATAAAGTAATATTTTTTTTACTGCTGCCTGACTGTTAAGTGACAATTATCATACCCTACATACACTGTATATAAAGAGTAAACAACAGAAGTAGTCCCTGAACTGAGCTGGTTTTACAGCTTTCTAACTGGAAATTCAAGCCGGGGTAAAACAAACAAACAAACTGAGAGCTTTCACTGTCTAACAGAAGTAACAGTAATTATAAAAGGGACACCAGACTCAAAGTACCCAATCAAAAAGAAACGCTAAACCAAAAAGTGTTCACTATTCGCAAGCTGAGAAGTGGAAAAACTGGATATACAGCCTTACAGCTGTTTGCCCCAGAAAAGTTGCAGGATATGGTTTCTGAGTTGCGGTGATAAATACAGGGCAGAATTGTGTTTTTGCAGAATGTTATGATGTTACACTGAAGTTTGGAATATGGAACGTCATTTCTTCATTTTAGGCCTTTGAGTGAAATTTACTGTTTCTAACATGTTTTTCCTTTAACAGTCCCCATAGTCTGTACAGCGCAGTACCTGTTTGTGAGGTGTGAGAGAACGAGGGAGGATGGAGAGAACGATCAGAAGGAGATGTGGATTGAGAAGGGACAGGGAGAACTTCAGGTGGGGCGAAGGTAGAGAGAACCTTCATCTCAAAGCCCTCAGCTGGACAGGAGTCACTGTGGAAGCTATGGGGCCTACGAGGAGCTTAAGTGGAAACCATAGCAGAGGTGGAAACAGAACAAGGCGGAAAGAGAAGGGAAAAAAGGGGAGAAAACAAATGAAAAGACAGAAACACAAATGGCAGACAGAAGCCACAGAAAATAAGTGAATGTGATCTAAACTAATCAAAGCTAATTTGAAATAATCTGCCAACAAAATCTCATCCAACAGAGACAGGACAGCACACGGGATGAGGACTATCTGTGCAGCGATACCTGATCCGACACCGGGCTGGAAGATTTTTGGAAGTGCCGGGGGGTGAGCACGTGTAAAGGCCGGTAATGAGTAGGCGTAGGGGGAGGGCCGAGTCTGCTGGTTAGTGCTTGGTGGTCGAGTGTGGGTTCGCAATAAAGAGGATGGAACGGTGGGATGTGTGGGTTCAGGCAGAGGAGGAAGAGGATGAAATGGGGCCGAGATGGTGGAGGAAATGCCGGAAGACGTTTTCCAAGCCATCTCTGAGTGACAGAAATGACATGAGACGAACGGGGACAAGTGAAACTGAAATGAGTGGTTACGTTAGTGCTCAGAACAATACAAACTACACACAGAAAAAAAAAACCCATCATATTACATAATGTTGAATATGGAAAACTGTCAGCGACACCGGACCAGATCAGAGAGGAGGGAGAGTAAACCAGGAAAGAGAAAAAAGATACCTGTGGGGCCTGATTCAACTGCAGGCCTCCAAGCCAGGTCGTGCACTCGTGTGGTGGAAAGAGCAGAAGCTGTTACACAAAGAAAAAGGGGAACAGAGCAATTAAAAGAAAGGGGAAGTGACTTAAATCGGAAAGATAAAAAGGAAAGAGGAAGCAAAAGCTTCTAAAAAATGTAAAATAAAAAGAGAAGGGACTTTCGTCTTTTCTTGACACTGACAATAACCTCACCTAGATTATAGATACTTTATTTACACTTTTTAGTCTTCAAACTGGAGAATATTGCAGAGAGAATCGGCAAGAATCTGCCTACGATACATATCGCGATACCGAAGTGACATATTGCAATATTTTCTGGAGATTATGAATAAGATAATATGATAATTGATTTCATGAAAACTCAAAATAAAAAAGACATCTCTCAAGAGTCTCACTGGGAGTCAAACATTGTTTTCTTAATGATAGGCATGTAAAAACCGCAGTTTAGGGATTATTTCATCTCCCACTGTGTGCTTTGTGTTACCGGCAAGATGAGCAGGTCCATGGCTGGCTCTTCGCTCTTCCCCTGCTTCATCATCACTGTCGTTAAAATCCTCCAAGTTGCCGATGTCGCTCTGCTTCATACTCATCAGACTGGCCAGACTCTGCATGTCCTCATCCCTGAAGGCAGAAAAAAAAAAAACAGAAAAAAACACGTGTCACGTCTGTGTTTGAGAAACCTTTATACTTTAGATGATCCGCTGCTCAGTTGAGGACTTACGTGGCCTTCCCCTCTTTGAGAAAGACACAGGACAAGCTGAGTTTCAGTGTGGCGTCCACCACTTTCACAGACTGCGGTTTCAGCTTCAGTATGACGTCGTACTGCCCCGGCGTGGCACTGGCGTACTTCTTCATGTTGATGTCACCTGACGCCAGCACCTTCCTGCGGCCTTTCGTCTCCTGACAGGTGAAGCAAACGTATGATTTTAAAGTCTAAAAGTCATCAAACCACAGCTAAGGAGACGGGGTCAGACTCACGTTTTCTATGACAAACGTCCATTCTTTGTCCTCAAACTCCTCTGCGGTGGGTTCCTGTTGAAGAACAAGATTGATTCCTTAGCCGTGACATTCTTAATCCAGATAAATTACTGAGTAATTTCCCCAATTAGGAATAAAATAAGGTGTAAGGGTTGGGCGATTGGACAGTAGACTTTAATTCAGCAATCCAAAATTGGACGGTTGACTGTGGGGTATTTTTTTTAACTTCCAATCCAAGGCAGTGACCCATTCAGTATGTGCCTGTTTTTGTGTGTGTACTTTGGTGTGATTAAATGACCACGGTTACTATTAAAAAACAAAAGTCGTGCTGTGTGAGAGGGGGGCAGAAGCAGCGGGTATATTTTACTGATATACCTGTCGCATTTCTACCGATATCCCATGCATTTCTAATCCAAACAATGTCATAGTCGGCACTGCCCACACTGGTGCCCTTAGTAAATCATGTGCCATCGTTCAGTTATGCCATTATCCTGCCATTTGTACTTCTCAAAGCATTGAGGAGTGTGTTGTCAGACAGTTGTCACAAACACAAATTCAATCCAAATTCAAAAACCCTCTAATTCCTACCTTGAAGAGTGTGACAGTGATGTCCAAACTCTCTGGAACCTGCCAGAGCACCAGGCCTCTGTAAGGATTCTTGATCCCTGGTTGCCAACTGTGGAGCTGAAAGAAGACACGAGACAAGAAGCTGAAGATTCAATCTCAGAAATGTGGCCTAACTTGCCCATGGGCCGTCTTTTCCGTCTCTGTGCAGTTTTGATACAACCTCAAACGGAAGTGGATCCTCTTGAACCACTCTTTTCTACTCTTAGAAACAGGTCTATTTCAAGTGTTTCTAAATGAGCCGTAACGTAACGTAATGCCTCCTTTGCTTTATTACCTTTGTGCTGTGACGTCTGCTCCTCCTGATCCACACCACTCTCAGTTTGTCTGGTTGCCTGAAATCGCAGCAGAAACATTTTGATGAAGCAACAGTTGATTTTATCCGTCCCACTGCAAGTTTTGCACTGAAACTAGCAGGGTATACCAGGGATTTTAGAACCTGAACATGAACATGTTCTGGCCTGTGACTTCATGGGGGAACAACAATAACACCATAGCCCTCAGAGATTATTTACCATCTTTACTTCAGTCTCTCTTTAAATCATGTTTAAATCAGGGATCAGCAAGTAAATGTGGTCTAGGGCCAATTTTTTTGTAAGCAATTGAATATTTAGGCCAAAATATCTTATATCTGATATTCAAGTGCCTTAAAACGTCTTCAGTCAGAAACATAAACCCATGTTTGCTGCCGTAGGCTAACAATAATGTGGATGTTGTCTTATTTATTTTCACTACTTTATTGTGCATTATTTCAATTTTAAGAATCACTGCTTCTTCTTTGAGCCTAACACATGCAAGTAGTTATTTTACAGACATTTACTCCCCAAACCTAAAAACAGCAGTGTTTTTATTTTTCAAACCAGACATTAAGTTTAGGTTAACTGTCAATTCTAGCAACAGAATCTTATTTACATAAGTTCATATTTTTTCCGAATAAAAGCTCTGAACTCGATATGAAATTCTAATCTTTAAATAATTCAAGATCAGATTTGTTAAACCATCTGCCGGGCCAGATATGGGTTTTAAATCTATGGTTCTCAAACTGTGGTACTGGAGGTACACAAGCTTCCTCTGGTGGTACATGGAGGAAAATCAGAAATACTGTTCTACTGGAATTTTGACCAGAGTGTGTAGAAAATTAAACACAATAACAAATAGAAGTGTGTGAAGTATATGTGAGGAAGAGGATGATGATGAGAGAAAATTGTGTTATTGGGAATAAATCTGTCTCCTGTGAAAAGTCCTTATCTGACTTTGCTTGCCTTATTTACATCACTGTATAGTTTGAGAACCACTGGATTAAATGATCCAAATTTTGCACTTCTAGGCTGTATGTTTTGAATCTAATATTAATAATTAATTTTTAGTTCAAGTCAAAACTTTTCCCCTTAAGTTCAAGTGGAATTAAAACATCTGAAATTGTGAAAAGACACTGACATATGTGAACATTTTCATCGCGATAACCTTTGTGGGAATTAATGAGAACGTTTGTGGGACGTGTGAGAAGATAGTGAGGGACAGAGAACAGAAATAGCCGACTGCGACTCTGATCTTTCTTTACACGGGCTTAATAGCAACTCCTACACCTGCTGCACTATTTATCACAGGCAAGTTTTAAATGTTGTTGCAACAGACTGACCTACAAACATGTTTTCAGCCCCCGAGGTCTGTGGACTTTTCCTAGCACAGCGCCGCAAGACAGAATCCACCTTATACACGTGACATTCTCTGCTTGTGAAGTGTTTTGTTTTCACCAGTTTGAGGTGAAATGAGCTTCAGTTGTGTTTGCAGCATGTTGTTTTTGTTCCCCACTCTCTGATACTTCTCTGTGCTATGTGACTTTTGCTAATCAGTTTGGGGAGACTGTGCGTCCAGCTGATCCACATTTTGCACATTCTTGTCATTGCTTGTTGAAAACGCAAGTGAACTGTTTGTGATGTCACCCACAGGTTACCTGTGAGTGTGTGTGCTTGCTAAATTTCAAGTCCCCAACAGACACATGCTTCTTTTTGACGTCCAGTTGTAACGTTAAAGACGATTCATTGGCAAAATCTACCTAAAGTTTGTTTGTATAAGTGTAAAATCACTTAAAAAAAGCAGGTGTAGTTGCAAGAGCCTTACTTTACAGAGGCCACCAACTTATGCTGCCTCGTTTCTATGGCAGCCTGAATGGACAAACCAGCCAGAACACATGTTTCATGTATAAGAGCATAAGATTACCAAGCAAATAAGGAAGAACAACATCATTTCTAATAATTTAAAAGCCACCACAGTTCCCTGACATGCTTGGAAAATGCTGGACATGCTGGTTCGTTTGCACGGAAAGTCCTTCAAGTGAACCAAATACAGGAAGCGGACTACAAAGCAGGACATTGTGTTGCTCCGTATATGTGTAGTATGATCACATAAAACTAAATTAAAAAAAAACCCCCAAGACTGATGCAACTCCATGCTTTGCTCTTATATGGTGGAAACAGAAGTTGCACTGTATTAACCAATAGATAAGAAGAGTTTTCTTGTTCATCGTTTGTCTTGTCTTGTCTTCTCCTTCAGTAATTCTTGATGCAGCACCGCCTCAGGCAAGGAGGGGAATGCATTATTCAGAAGGATGGGTTCGTTTCACTGAAGTGAAAAAGTGCAAAAGTGTGACAGCAAACTCGAACCAGCAGACCTTTGCAACCCCCAATCGCACCGAGTCTAGGGGACTATTAGGTGTGAAAGATGGCACTCATTTTTGTGTGCTCAGTCGAGGAAACCAGAGAAAACCCACGTACACATGGGAAGAACACACAAACTCCACACAGAAAGGCCCGATTCAAAAATATTAACTACTCTGTGTTTTTTTGCAAGGATGTGAACTGAATTTGCTAATGGCACTGTATCAAACTGGGATTTTGATGAGGAAATAATGAACTGTTAAGTCCAACTCATGTCACTATTACGATATTTGTCCCATCATTTAAGAGTTCCCCTTTGCACATGGACTGTCGTACAGAACAAGATACACGTCCATTTATACAGCGTGTACACACTATGATAGGAACAGGAACGAGCTGAAACCGGTCACTGTGTATAATACGTCTTGAAAAGTGTATAAACAGAGTGACGGGAGAGTTGGGTCACTAAACAAGCCAGGGCTGGAAGATTGAAAACACATGCTCACTGCTGCCGCGTGAGTAATGATAATGGAATTAAAGGAACTGTAGCATGCCAAGACTGAAGCCGACAGGAACAGCACACACACACAAACATGCACGCACACACAATCACACACCAGCACAGAGCGGCATGAGTGGGCATTTCAGGTACTAACCATTACCATGACCTGACCTCAACCCCTGCTGACTACCACAACCCACTCACAGTTGTGATGAAATTGACACACCTTAAGTGATGACTGCAGCCATTTACACGCAACCTCATGATCATAATGTAAATCTCAATTAATGGATTAGCTGTTTGGTGCATAAAATGTCAGAAAATGTGTTTTCTAATCCTCGAAATGGCTGCTTTTGTTTTGTCTGCAAACAGACATTATAAGGATGTCGAAACAAAGCTTTTGGCAGGAAGATGGTGGATAGCTGACGTTGTGCCTCGGATGACAAAAACAAAGACCCCAAGAGATGGTGATGCTGGATCGCTACCATAAAGCGAGCTCTAAAGAAGACAGAGCGATGGGAATCCACAGGCAATGGAGTTCACTTTTATTGCGATATGTAAGTGTTCTCTGGAGTAGGACAAGAGAAAGTTTTATGAGAAGGTTGAAGCTGTCCGAATCCTGTAGGTCAGGAAATAATGTTTGCTCCAGCTGTTGCCATACTCGTGAAAACCTCTTAGGGGCAGATATTGAATATAGTTTGTCAGGTTCTGCGATACAACATTGATGTCTGTGTTTTTTACAGATACTGCTCATTTTTGCGTTTAATTTTGCCCGCCAACATGGTGGTGAAAACAAACCGGAGTCCAAATTTAGGGCAAACTCACATACATTTTGCAATACTGTAAGTTTATGTTTAATAAAAATGACCATCATAAGAAGCTAAAGGAAGAAGCTGAACATTCGTTTTTCTTTCTCTTTAAAAATACATTCAAACTGATGAACTAAAAATAGTTGGCGATTAATGTTAATTGTTAATTATTAGCTGATAAATGAATTGCCACAGGCCTGCGTTAAAGCTCCTTCATAATAAGAGTGAGTTGTATTATACTCTTTAACACTAAAATAAAAAAGAGGACTTCTTTATTCTGAATAAAGACTATTATTATGCACTCCATGACTCCTATTATTCATGGTTACACTGAGGGTTAGTATATGTCTGGACACGCGCGTTAGTCAAAGGCTGTGCTGTGATTTCAGCTGTATTTGCTTGCAAAATAGTTAGGCAGAGGCCTGTTCATGTGAGTCAGTCACTCGGCAACTGGCGTGTGTGTGTGTGTGTTTATAGGGCTGGACCTGATGTTACAGTTTGTTACTATTTAGCTTTAGTTAAGACGGCTTCCAGTTTCAGTTAAGCCCACAATGCGTACATTTGAGGCAAGCTTTCAATTCTTGCTGGTTGTGTTCAGTTTTGGGGATGGCAATCACAGGGTACCTCACGATACGATACGCAATACATGGTACACGATATCAATAATATCGTGATGTGACAATTCTGTGATAATCAATATATTGCAAGATATCTCGATATCTGTCGAACTGAACACACATACCATTTCTTAATAAACAGCATTGGCAGCTTATTATTTATTAATTGGACAATTATTACAAATTACACATTTTTGTACTCAGAAACTTGATAAATATTACTGTTTTCAATCTAAAAATGTATGTTTTTATGATTACCTGACCTGATGACAACCTGAAAAACCCTGCATGAATTATCAGACAATCAGTTGCCCCGATTTCTAAAAATCAGCATCAACCACAGAAAAACCTATCTTTAATTTGAATATGACGAACCAAATCAAATTTCAAAAATACAATGTTTTATTTTATAACATCTTGAAAGTAAGATTACTGCTTTTTTATCAAAGTGGTAAACCTCGCACTCCCCTGCACCAAATCCCACAGAGAAAACCAGCATTTTTACCTCACAGCAAGCACGAGTTGTCAATACACTGCTGCCTCCATATATTCATTGAAATATGTTGTTTTGTGACTTTGCTGTTTGAAATCCTTCATTTGGATTTATGTAAGTGACACAAATGATAAACAAAACATAGCAGCAGTAGACCAGCAGCTCTTGTGTCACTGTAAGTTAAAAATGTTGATTTTCTCTATGGACTTTGGTGCAGGAGAAAAAAAACAAAACAACTATCAATTTCAGTTTGTTTTGTTTTTAAACAAAACAAACTGATGCAGGGCGAGGTGGAGGAAACCTATGACCTCATTCCTCACTCATACTGATGTTACAAGGACGACCACATCCTCCTCCTCCTGTCTACATCTGACTGACAGCCACTGTCCTTCCCCAGATTATCACACACTACCACACAGCATGGTCACAAGCAAACAGGATGCCTCACTACATCTTTACAACCACTTCATATACTAATCCATTACAAACAAACAGCAGACGCAGAAGTAATGAGGCGTACTGTAGATAACAACCAGGAACCAACATCAACCAGGAACACTGTGTTATGAGGGTGAATTAAAGGTTGGTGGATTAAACCAATGCCCAACCAAACCAATAACTGTTTAGGAGCGTAGACACACGTCTGCTCCACCTGCACCCTTGTGCGTGTGTTGTTGTCGTCCTGTCATGTAACTCAGCAGCATCAAGCAGCCCCCACAGGAGTGAAAGCATGAAAGAAGAGCTATATATGGAGTTATTTTACTGGTATTTATTTTGGATTTTTTTTTTTACAAACTGACATGTGTGACCGAAGATAAGATTGGCCCAGGAAAAAGCTGTACAGGAGTAACAAAACCTGCATAAATAGACAAATGAACAGCATTTTTATATAAGAAGTATCAGTATTAGTACCGGCAATACTGGCCAAGTATTTAATCGGTTTTACTGTATTGTATTTGCATAATAAACAGGAAGCACTGACATCATTTAATTTACTAACATTTAACTTTTTAAAAACAGCGCAGGTCGTTTGCATCAGCGGTTCTCTTCACTTAATACTGTAATGATAATAATAATAATAATAATAATAATAATAATAATACTATACTAATATTAAGTGTGTATTGTACGCTATAATCATCCCCATGAGGCCATTTTGTTGTTATTACGTACATGACTACGCCAAAAAACAAAAAAAAAGTAACGTGTTTATATTTCATAGTTTAGCATCAGTGTAGGCTGCTTCACTCTAGGGTTATACATACATTTAAACCCGGAAATAACACGAGAATGTGTTAATTAAGTCAATAATAAAATGTGAGTGAAATTGCGGCGACTTACCATTTATTTGTGCTCTCAATGACGAGCTCCTTAAAAGAGGCAGCAAACTGGAACTTCGCCGCCTTCTTTCCGACCCGCTGGAGCCGCTTCCACACTGAAGTCATGACGGACGGTTGTGTGTGTCCACTCCCGGCGGAGGCAGAGACTCCAGCTGCCCTGCTGACAGCTTCTCTCCAGCGGCGTGCTTGAGTGTGAGTGAGCCGGTGTAGTCCGGCCGCTCTTCGGCTCTTCGGCTCTTCTCCTCCTGATCCTCCACTGACAGCTCGACTAAAACAAACACACGCCTCACACAGAGCTGAGTCAAGCTAATCGGAAGTCAACACAACAGCCCTGACTGGGACTTTCAAAATAAAACTCAGTGAACGTCGACATTTTTTTCTATTATTACATTTTTAAACAGACAAATATCAAGCCACTTTTCTATAAATGTTATTTTTCAGTGTAGAGGCGTATTGAATTCACCTGGAAACATATACAATCTTTTTGATCTGATGTGCTTTAGATATATATTCCCAAACAAATATGCTCTGTTTTTCAAAATAGTTTTTCCTTATTTTTTTTTCTTTAAAAAACAACAAAAGATTATGACTTTTTAAATGTTATGTCCCTAAAATAGTAAATACATAAAAAACAACAAAACTCTTGTTTTTCTGCATTTTCACCTCTTTTTATCTTAGTTGTTTCCAAAAACAAGAACTGGTCTGTTTTTTCAAATGAATTAACAGATTTTTTTCTTAAAAATTTGTATTTTGTCAGCTGTTTTTCTGAATAAATTACATCGTTTTTTACATGTGTTTTTCTAAGTTATTGAGATACTTTAAAACAGAAGGAGTTTCCATTCCCTTCCCATGAGCTTGATTTAATGGAAGCAAACATTTTCCAGATTTACTTCCAGTTTGACTTTGTTTTGCTGTGTAGAGTCCAGACAAAGTGATGTGATGTTTTCTCCTCGTTAGCCTCAGACTCTTGCAGATGACTGACTCATCGGGAGATGCAGATCTGCACAGACGCTGCTGCAAACAGAACAGAAGCCAGGCTGTGATTTAGTGAGTTATGAATATCATGGAGGAGCAAGCAGAGAACAGAGATGACCTGTGAGGAGGCAGTGAGGGAAACTTTCCCTGTCATGTGTCTCCTCCAGCTCAGCTCGAGGGACTTTTACCAGTTCAGCCCTGAGTCTAATTATAATCTGTCACTGACACATGGAGCAGCTGGTAACATAATGTTGCCTCCTAACACACAAACACACACACAATGATAAACATTGATTTGAACATCTCACTGCATCATTATTGTGTTTCCAAAACACATTAAGTGTATGTTTCTAATAAATCCAGACAGAGACTAAAGCCCCTGGGAGCTGTTTATACAACATGTTTTGACTAGTAGCTATATCTGTCATCCATACATATGTATATGTGTGTGTGTGTGTGTGTTATTTGTAACGTAAAGTAGTTTCTGTCGAGCACCTTTTTCTGTCAGAGCCTCTCAGAATTGGAGCAGCCACTAACTACCACTCTTTCTGCCCAGTATTAAGTGTGGCTGGATGAGTTACTGACACGTCAGTGCTGACACAGTGCTGGTTGCAGAAAAACAGATTTAAGCCACTTAATAAAAGGAGATCCTAGTAAAATATAGTTTGTGTCACTTTGTGAAATGCTAACTCGCCTGCACCAAAGTCCATTGAGAAAATCATTGTTTTACATCACAACACACAGAGGAGTTGATGATCCACTACTGCCTCCGTCAGTAACTTCAAATGTGTCATTTTTTAACTCCTGTTTATGAAATTCTTTATTCGGCTCAATCTCGGCGACACAATCGTACCTAAAAAGGCAGTTCCTGTGTCCCTGCATGCTAAAAACACAGATTTTCTCTATGGACTTTGGTATGGAGAGAAAGTGGTTTAGAGAGGGACACAAACTTCAGTTTATACTTAGAAAAAGCTGTCTGACAGTGAGCTAAATCCGTCAATTATGTACTGAAGATATTGTAGACTTAATCAGGTGTAGATTATATTACAGCAAGCCCTTTTTAAAATGTTTAAAATCTGTTTTTGCAGCAATGTTTTCAGGCTGCAGGGGACTCAGTACAGTGAGCACTGAACATTGGTCAGTACCCCATACAACCACACTACAACCAACGTAACTATTACTTTAACCTGCGGTTATTCTGAAACTCTACATAGGGGCTTTTATGCAAGGACTCAAATGTCCATAAAGATCAAATTTCCGAAACTTCACCAGACCCAATTTTGTGGACATACTCCAGTTTATGACTATAAAATGGCATTCATTTGTGCTTCAGACAGGACATCTGTTAATAAAGGCAGCTGATAACTGAGGATTGCTTCGAATTTGGAGTAAAAATGAGTGCAGATCCTGTAAATCTTTTCTTACAAACCATCCTGAGAACCGGGTCAATCTCTGAATGCTCTTATCTTACTCAAAGCATCATGGGAGGAGTGTTTACATCGGACTCAGTGGCCATGCCTCCTCAGAAATGGGACTTTTGTTTTGGACTTGCGTACAGAAGCCGTCTCGCTCCGCTGCTTTTCTCAGTCCACACGCTGATATTGTCAGAGAGTTGAATGATCATTCTTTCCCTGCATGCACAGCTGCACTGGTATAGGATACAGCTACGCGGCATGAATGTCAACCAACATGACACTCCCTGCAGGCAAACAATAGAAGCATGAATAATGATCTTTTCTTTTTAAACAACAACAGGAATACTTGTTCCCTCGCTGCCTCAGAGACTTGGGAGAGAACAGAGATTTAAACAGAGTCTAAGTGGGCTTTTAAATCTTTTGAAATGTGGCACTGATTTAGTATATGGGGTGCCATTTGTAAAGTTGCTCATGCTGAATGTAACAGCAACATTCTGCCACATTTAACTCCAGGAAATTACAGAATAAATGGTTTAAAACATTTTAAAAGTTTATTTTAGTCACTTTTAACAGATTTACAGCAACACTTGCTGACTTCAGAAACATAACCCAAATCAAAATGATTAAAAAAATTAGCTCTATGTCATATTCACTTCAATAGTGTCATGGCCACCCTCACCTCATGTCCACAGCTCAAAATTGGCATAAATATTGCTACTCCAGCACAGGCAACAACGTCCTACACTGTAAGGAAACCAAGAAAATGAAAAGCAGGATCAAAATTGCAGATGTTTTAACATCCTGACTGAAGTTCGAACAAAGCTTAATGTCAGGTCTCTGGTGCGCTGTGTAAAGGTTCCATATCCTTACTTTCTTGCAGAACAGAACACACTTTTGAATTCATGTATGACATGGAAACGTTGTAGTGTATGCACACATTAAATACAATTGAGCCCAGAATGGCCTTGTGGAACATCACATGACATTAAACTAGAGGAACAAAACATCAGATATAACCACACTTTAGTACTCTTTAGTTTGCTGGGTAGAAGCTCCAACTCTGACCTCCATATCCTTACTTCCCTCCTACTTCTCTTCCTCCTTCTGAAATTGTCTTAGCCTTTATTTATGTACAATTATACTGTAGAACTGTTAAAGAGATATACTGAAACTGCTAGTCACAAGGAGCTAATCATAACACAACACACTTTTAAAAACATATGATGGAGCCAAGTTGTAGCATATACACCCACACATTTAATGCAACCGGGCCCAATATTGAGCCTTGTGGGACACCACATGACATTACTATTATGATGGTTTACTAGTTGAACCAAATTAGTTCTATCACCTTTACCATGTAAACTGCACTGAAAGAAGCCACACCTGTAAAGGCCACACTTGTAGCCTTTACAGGCTACAGGAAGTAGCCTGTAAATAGGGCCGTGTATTTCTGCCAGAATGCACCCTCATTGACCATCACAATACCCTGGACTCTATAACAGGATGCACACCAACTAGTGGGTGGCCCTCAGGCAGGAAGTGAGAAGTTAAATTTGCCACCATGACAAACCCCCAGCCACTTCAACACTTTGAAAGCTCAGTGTGACTACAATCTGTCCATTTTTCAAAGTAAGAGCTGTCACTGAACCACGGGGATCAGGAAATGCAATTCCCAGAATAGCGCTCCAGATAAACATCACCTCACCATGGCATTTTGGCGAAACACTAATCTCAAAAAAAAACAAAAACACTGTTATTACCAGATGTGGAGACTCCCCTCAGTTCTTCCTTCATTCTTGCTTTATTTTTGCCCGCCCAGATGCAGCTGATTCCCAGCGAGCACTGCTGATACAGACAGTGACGGGGGACGTTCAGTCCATTAAAGGAAACACACCAGGGAACAGGCTGGGAGCCGGACGCATCACTTAGCAACAGATGGATACTGGGACAGTGTGCAAGTATGTGGGTCAGTACATCTGGTCAAATGAGTAGTGTCAATACATGTTTCCCAGATGATGTTAAATATGGGAAACAATTTTTTGAAGATGGCAAACCATCATGACCTAATTGATTATATGCACTATATGCCTCTTCCTAGTTTTCAATAATCCATCCGACTATTACTGGTAAGCTGTCAGTCAACAAAGCAGTCATCAAGGACCAAAGAATCTTCCAGGATGGAGAGAGAGTCGACAAATTCTTCCCCGTTTGCTGGTTGAGGTCAACTAGGAAGAAAGAACATATTCAATAGCCACCAGGGGGCGACTATGCTGATGGTAAAAAAGTCTGTTTGAATGGAAGTCTATGGGAAAAATGAGCCTCTGATTCTGACTTGACATTTTTGGTTTTAAGGAGGATTTAATGGTCTCAATCACTATTTTTTAGCTCTTCTTCAATAGAACATAATATCAGTTTTGTAGATTATGTTCCCTTTTAGAGGAAAATAGACAACAAATTACAGCACATATGAGTGGACACAGCTTTTTAAGTTTCCTCCTAATTCTTCCTCCTTCTTAGATGGTGTCAGCCTTTGTGTTGTCTAACTCAAACTGAGAACAGAACACCCTCTCAAATCATGTTCATGCGTGATATGGAAACGTTGTAGCAGTCAAACACATTAAATACAACTGGGCCTAGAATTCAGCCTTGTGGAACACCACATGACAATGGAATCTCAAGGCTTTAAAATTGAAATTCAGATTCTTATGGGTGACATCGCGACCGGTTGCCACTTGGTCCTGACCCAGCCTGGTAATGTCTGGTCTATGGGATAGGACAAAAGTGTGTAAATGTGCATGTGTGACTCATTTGTAAACACCTGATATAAATTGTGCGTATGGAGGAACATGCACTGAAGATTAACCACTGGGAAGTAACCAGATCTCTGCTGGTATCATCTGTGACCTTTGTAAATATAGCCTGGCTTAGCCAAACACCTGTGGGTTGTCAATCACAGACAGAGAGGCAGCGAGCAAGCGCATACGCAACAATATTAAGAAGGTCACAGAACATCATGCTGTCCCTGCAACCATGACACAACAGTCTCTATTAAAGTCACATATATGACCTTTGTATACAACCCACAATGAGATATGCTAAGAGTACATACTGTTATATACTTTAAAGTTGTACTGATTTAAAACAGGAGCAGATTATTTTAATTTAAGGCTCTGCTCAGACGTGTATTATCATCAAACCTCATTGCAAACAGTACAAATGTTCACACCTGGCATTAAAATGTGCCTCGAATGCTTCTCATGTGACCACATGACATCAGATCTGGCTTCCTTGCCCTTTATTTAAATACACACTACCGTCACATTTTTAATAAGTCTGACTGTACAGGTGTGTCTGATGACAGTGTGTCTGTGTGTGCCAGCAACAGAGAGAAAGAGAGAAAAGAGACAGGAGGCGCCAACGTGAATCACAGCTCTACTTGCGTGGCTACTGCCCCCGATCAGATGATATCAGCTGAGGAGGCGCTTGCTAATCCACCCTGAGGACAGACAACACTCATGCAGCTCAAGCGTGTGGCCAAATGAGTCAACAAATGTGGTTTCTGCGATCAGATCTGAGGACGCAGGATGGATTGGGAGTAATCGCTCAGATTCAATCCCTAAAGGTCCCCTTAAGGTCCATTGACTGGTCCAGTGAAAATAAGGTGGTTCACTTCCTTTAAATCAACTAATGCTGATCATGTGACCTGGCTGATCTGGTAAAGCAAAGCTATGAGTCATTGTTTTACACTCAGAGTCAGAGGAAAGGGTGAGGACAACAGTTGGCCCTGGTATTTGACCCCTTTATGAGGAGGCTCGAGTGTCTGACCGGCAGTCACAAGGCAGCCATGACCATCAGTCATCTCTGCGACTCTCATTCTGTGCCGCAGCACTGAGCCGTCAAGCACTGACTGGACACGGGAGACAAGGAAAGACCGCAACAGTGACTGACCAACACAAACAAGTCATATTCAACCATTTCTGCCTTGTGACTTAACTTTTTTTTGTTAGTTTCATGTCAATTCAACACAGTATTCTAAAATCCTGCTTCTACATTGTGGTTTCTAAAAACAAAACAAACACTGTACCAGTTTCATCGCTTAAGGATGGGAAACTGAGAATTTCTGTTCAGCAGAAGTTTTCATATCTCAGTATTTTATGTCCTGAGTCTCATTTTTAGTCACAGCAAACATACCCAAATTATTGGTCAGAATTTGAATATAATACCCATATTTATGTTTGTACAAGTACATAATGACTTGAAAATAAAAAAAAGCAAAAATAAGCCTTATATTTAAAGCAAGGGTCTTGCTACCATCTCATACTGCTATTTTAAAACAGTGGCTTTGATGATCATACTTTTCTCACATTTCTAATATCTTGTTTACTTCTTTAATCAAAGATATTAATTTTACTGTCACATATAAAATCAAATCAAATCACTTTTATTGTCATTAAGCTGTACATACAACATATCTGCGTAAAGTAACCAGAACATATTAACATTTAAGCAAATACCATGGAAATTATATTGATTAAAGTTGAAATTCATTTGTCCACAATGTACACAGGCCTTGAACAAACAGTGGGTGTTTCGGTAAGAAATACTCCACACCCTTCTTATCAGTACAGAGCACATACCGTGAAATACAGCCATTCAGCTTTCACTTTGGCGTTTACACAAAATGTTATCAGTTTTATAATAAAAAAAAAAGATAAAGACCTCCTGATGGATTTAGATGGTTTAATGTGTCAGCTAGTTACTTCTGACTCCCTGTGGTCAGTCTTATTATACAGCACATGCTGCCTGCTCATGAAAGCACAGTGAGGTCAGGAGATGGCTGCCACTCTTTTCTATATATAATAGTACAAAAACAGTAATACAAAGCCCACACAACCATCCGGCGCCGTGGCTTAGTTGGTTAAAGCGCCTGTCTAGTAAACAGGAGATCCTGGGTTCGAATCCCAGCGGTGCCTTTTCGCGGATTCTGACTTACATGTTAGGCATATTTCACTACTTTCAACTTTCCATTTTCAAAATCAGCAGCAAGCAACCGTCTCTCACCAATCCGGGTACTGTCCGCCCACGATTGGCCCTTTCTGCCCACTGATTAGGAATGTTGTAACTGTGTTAGGAACAGGTGTTAGGACTTTGTTAGGACCTGTTAGGACCTTGTTAGGACTTTGTTAGGACCTGTTAGGACTTTGTTAGGACCTTGTTAGGACTTTGTTAGGACCTTGTTAGGACCTTGTTAGGACTTTGTTAGGACCTTGTAAGGACCTGTTAGGACTTTGTTAGGACCGGCTTAGCAGTCCATTTACTGGCACAAGAAAAGGATTCTCAGGCTTGCCTCATACTGTAAGGGGTGTAAAAATGGTGCAGTGTCACCTTCATGGTAATTAAAACAATATTACTTTGTGTTCCCCTCAATTTAGTTTAATCTTATTTTGCCAATAAGAAAGGCAAACAGATATCAGTAGTCACGTCAAGTAACCACATAAATATGTAATTGAATTCATGTGGGCCACAGTGTGGCGAAATGTGGAACTCATTCAATAAAATAAAGAACTGTGCATAAAGCTTGTAGATAAAGATGACTGTTATTAAAGTAATCTGAAAAAGTGAAAACATTCGACGAGGATGGGATTCGAACCCACGCGTGCAGAGCACAATGGATTAGCAGTCCATCGCCTTAACCACTCGGCCACCTCGTCCTGTGAAACATCTATAATATAAAAATTCTTCTTGTAGTAACATAACATGACACATGGCATAAATATAATTTTTCGTGTAGTAACATGACAAATGGCATATATATATACACATATAGAGATATACGTGTATATATAGATATATATACATAAATATAACAAGAAATATATATCGTGATATGTACCCCATTGTTTTCAATCATATTTCATATTTCAAATAATATTCACGGGCACCTTTACGAGGCGATGCCCTTGCGATCTCGCGGGGTTAATTATCCTATATTTTCAACAAATTCAGCCTAAACCAGCTGCCAAGCACCCCTCCAGAAAGCAATTACACCTCTACTTCAGACATTACGGTTTACAGCACATCGACATGCGCCGCTGTCGCAGCAGCAGCAGAGCAGAGTGGTAAAACAACGGTGTTGTGTTTTCACGAACATCACTCACACACTGCTCGTCTTTCGTGCTTTTTAATCCCCCCCGTTAGGACAGCTGTGTGAGAATCTGCGGTAGCGTCGCAACAAAATGCGGCGTCATCGTGTGTTAGCAGCCTAGCAGCTAGCGTTGTGCTAGCGATGTCGGTGGAGAGAGCGGCGTGCTCTGGTGTTTTGGTTTGGACCACAGCTTAACGGACTGGAATGCATCTCTCCAAGAAGTGCTCCGTGTTTAAAGTGGTGCTCAGTGCTCTGCTAATAGTGGCGCTCCTGCAGCTCATCTACCTCTCCTTCCTGTCCAGGTTTCACGGTAAGCAGCAGCGGTACCGCTACTCCGAGCTCTTCGGCGGCTCCGGAGCCAAGAAGAATGCGTACCCGGATAAAAACACGCGCAAGGAGCGCCTCAGGTACTCGCTGTCCTCTGGTGGCATCTTTGATAACAGTGGTCAGTACCGTGTGTACAAGAACTTGATCAAAAGCGATTTCACCACAAACCTGAAACCTGAAGCAGCAGCAGCAGAGTCCAGCAAGACCAATGTCCTGGCTTTGGCCACACACACCACCATCAACAACCTGCACCACCTGGAGTCTCTTCTGGAGAGGTGGCAGAACCCGCTCTCTGTTGCCATATTCGCTCATGGGGAAGATGTCAAGTTTGCCACAGCTCTGGTGTATGCTCTCAGCTTCTTCTGCCCTCAGATCCAGGCCCTGGTGGACTTCCACTTGGTGTGCCTCTCTGGAGAGATGGCCAGCTTTCCTGAGCAGGACCGTGAGCATTTTGTGGGGTTAGAGGACTGCGCTTCAGTCTTCTCCAGACTGGAGACCTACAAGGACAAACACAAGAACTATGCCATCAGTGGAAACGTCTCTTACCCTAACAACCTCCTCCGTAATGTTGCCCGAGGCGGCACCTCTTCCTCCTTTGTCCTGGTCATTGACATAGACATGATGCCAAACGCTGAGCTGCACCAGCAATTCCAAGCTATGACCTTGAGCCGAGAGTCAGCGAGCGATGAGGTCTTTGTGTTACCCGCTTTTGAGATCCGCCATGCCAGGAAGATGCCCACCACCAAGCCAGAGCTGGTTCAGCTCTACCAGGTAGGCGAGGTCCGGCCGTTTTATGAAGAGCTGTGTCCTCGCTGTCAGGCTCCCACAAACTACTCACAGTGGGTCAACAGCCGTATTCGAGGAACAAGCAACCTGGACGTCGCCTACACACTCACTTGGGTGGACCCCTGGGAGCCTTTCTACATTGGGCCCCGCACTGTACCCCTCTACGATGAGACCTTCAAGCAATATGGCTTCAATCGCATCAGCCAGGTCTGTACTATTTATATCTATTAGGATTTATTGTTTTTGCATATAATCGTTTTATGAAGCATGGGAATAAGACCATGTGTTTTTAGGGAGGATGCCATCTTGCAGCCATATTTCTACAGTAGGGTTAGGTTTATGAAGTGGAAGCTAACTATGCAAACCAAGTAAAAACAACATCCATTTTGATACACAAAGGCCACTGTAGTTCTCACTGTGCAGTTTCACCAGTAGATGTCTTTAAACCTGAAGCACTGGACCTTAAACTGCAGACAAGTCTTTCTCCATTCCGGTTATTTAATGTAATTTATGTATTACATGTCATTTAGCAGATGCTTTTATCCAAAGCGACTAACAAGGAAAATGTATATAGGGTTTCCATTTCCACAGACTCAAATAATGGTCGTGAATGTTAGCTAGTTCTAATTTAGTCCATTTAATAAGCACATTATGCTGTGCTTTATACATAAAAACACTGTAGCAACATGGCTACAAACATCAACATTTGTTACCCAGTACAACAGGCCATCTTTAATATAAATTAAGATGCTCTTGTACATTTTAGCCTTTCATACCTCTCCTCCTAGCTTCCCATCATTCCCTCTTGCTACCCCCTTATTTTACTTCCTCCTTGTTCCCTCCCATCATTTCCCACTTCCTCAAGTCTTTTCACACTTTTTCCTTCCTTCTCCCTCCAGGCCTGTGAGCTCCACGTGGCAGGATACAGGTTCTCGGTACTGAGCTCAGCCTTCTTGGTGCACCGGGGCTTCAAGATCCAAGGGGAGTTCCATGCCAGGAAAGACGAGGAGAACAAACGCAACCGTGTTCTGTTTCGCAGCTTCAAAGAGGGCCTGAAAACCAAATACCCATCCTCCACAAGAAGATGCTGAACACAAAAACAAATGAGGACTCCCTATCCTGCCAGATCAGTCTCTAAAGATCACAGCAGAAATGATGGACATGTTCCTTTTCTTGTTTTAACCAGATTCATTTTCCTGCCAGGCTCTCCCTGCCCCCAAAACATCCTTGATTTTCTATGATCTCGAGTGATGATGGCACAGCAGGCACTAAAGCTGAGCCTAATCTTGAACTCATTTCAAATACTTCTGAAAATGAGCAGAAGGGAAACGTTCTCCAGGGGTTTCTGACCACATCCTACTAATTGTCGCTGAAAGGGAAAGAAAAACCCTGTGAGATTATGGTTTTGTTATTTTCTTTTCAAAATCAAATACATTTTTAAAATCCAGGCAATATTTGAGAAGTGTTTTCTCTATGTGACTTACATTTCAGAGCCTGGAACTGTGGGCCTCATAACATCCTTATTTCACTGTATGAAACATGAATTCATATGATTCAATGATTCTAATTCCCCCCCAAAAAAAATACATTCAGGTTTTTTTTATTTTTCTTGCAGTTCAGCAGAAACTGCTTCAAAAATCAAGTCTCCCAAAGACAGGATTGTCAATTAATTACCATACGCAAGTAATTTGATAAGTCATCAAGAAATAATCCATTTATTTCTTACTCTTTTAAAAGAAAGAAAAAAAATATGGTTTATGATTTATTACAACTTTTTGTTTTATGTAATACTGATATAAAAGTATTTTACAAATGTACATTTTATCATTTCAGTGGAAAATCAAGCAGTGGTTCAATAGCAAATCAAATATCGGCATTTTCAGACAGGAAAAAATAACCAGAACAAATGGGTCCAGACATTTTCCAGAGTCCAATGTTAATTTTACGAGAAAAAAAACAGGCAAGGGAAAATGCCTAAGATATTTTGTGGGGCATTTTTACGTTCAGCCCTTTCTGCACAATTTCAAACAAAAGGGTTTGAAATCAGTTTGAGACTTTGGTTTGGGTGTGACGTGCTCCTGCCACCAGATGGCAGCAGGACACTTGAGCGTGGTGAGTGCTTGATCTGCTGTTCATACTAACAAAATGCAGTATTTTGAGCCTGAAGTGAGTGTGAGACCACAGGGACTGACACGCCATCCATGCGCTTTTCGGTTTCTTACAGCGAGGTGAACTCACTCTGCAGTAGCTGTCGGCACATTTAAGATGTTTTCAGCCAGTGTGAGTGCCTCAAACTTCTGTGAGGTGGTTTAATCACACATTACAAGGACAGAATAAAGCACTGAGCAAATGTAAATATAATGTTGTCGAACCACACTAGCTGTCTTTATGCCAACACTGTGAAAAACTACTGAATTATTACACTGAGGCTGTGATGGCTGTAGTTCAACTCTTTAATTATACAGAGCAGTGAGTCCCAAACACTGGGTCGGGACCCACAGATGATTGTTTTTGGGTCAAATTTGCCAAATTTCCCCAACATTTTAATTGACATTTATGTGTATTTGTTTTAAATAATATGCATATAATTAAGTTGCAATGAATTTACTCAAACATCTATTGGAAATTATTTGCTTGCTAATTTAGAATGACAGGAGGTATTACAGATAAAGGTGTGTCGTAGTCGCTACATTACTTTAACGAAGTATAGAAAAAGTGAATGAACATATGGAAATCTATCACAGATACTGTATAGACAGATAAACACTACATGTACACAACAAAAAAATCACATCCTGTGTTGTAAAAAAGGAAATTATTTCAATACCACTAAGGTACAACTGTTAACCTGTAACCCACGACTACTTAACAGTATTTAACAACCACTCTGACAACAGTTTAATAAGATAATGTTACTTTTAAGACTTAAATCGTTATTTAATTGTTTTTCTTGCTTTGCTTGTCGTGCTTATGATATTTATTGTGACGTTTTCCTTTAACCGACACCCCCGAGCAGGAACACGTGTAGCATGCAGTTGTGTGACTGTGCAGCACAATTACATTACAATGGTACACAACATTAAAGATTTGTTTGTTTTAGAATATCAGTTACATCATTTTTTTCCCCTGTATTTCTTGAATTTCTTCAATTTGAACAAATAACTGTGATGATGTGAAGTGGTGCTTTGTTTCTCCCTACTTGAAAAATGCAGTTTTTGTATTTATTTGTGTTTACAAGATATAATGCCTGATTTGTTTTTGTTGGAATTTATATTAAAACTTTTATTAAGCCTGTACCTGTCTTTTACTTGTATTTTAAACATTATTATACACGGTGCAGTGTTTGGACAACACCCACAGTCACTGTGAAATGCACAAATCCATTCAGTTAACTTCACCACAGGGATTTGTCATGACAAGTAATGTCAACGATGTCTCTAGAAGTATCACTTAAATAAGACACAAAGAAGCCAAAAAAAACAAAAAACAATAGACATGTTTCCAAGAGGCGCATTAAAACATTTTCTTTTTAATCTGAATGATACTTTAGGTCCTAGTTTGTGCATTTTCAAAATTCAAGGTCACTCGCAGTCGTAAAAATACGACAAGACAAGATATCAGTGTGAGTATCGTTCACTGAGCGCTTGACACGGCTGACATGAACCTGTGGTGTAACATGGCTTAAGATGGGGGATTTAGAGGCATCGTGGCTCCAGCAGCATGTGATGGCTGATTACAGGCCGAGTCAGACCGCCATCCAATTAAAAGCTCCTATTTAGTAATTAAGATCGGAATTAATGTCGACTTAAAGGGCCAACGCAAGTGGCTTTTAGTCTCAGGCTGACACAGTTGACATTTTACTGTTGTTTAAACGGCAAATGTTGAGCCATCATAGCGATGGCTCAACATTAGAGATATGTGGAAATTGTGGGGGGGAGGTTTTGACCTGACCAAAACCTGATCTTAAATCAGAGTCACACATTATTTTAATTATATTAGTATTGTTGTTATTTTCTAAGTAGTTAGATGGTAATTAGGGCTCAAACTTTGAGTAGTTGCAATTTTTTTGACAAGATTCTGAATGTTATTTGATTTTTTTTTTCAATTCAATGTCAATTGTTATGTAAAGATTCCTCTATAAAATGCGAAACAGACTACTCTAGAAAGACGGCAGGACTCCTGCCTAAAGTACATGTATAGTAACAGACTTAATCCAAGGCTACGAAAACTAAATCTCTTCTTTCTTTTTTTTAAATTTAAAAGTGATTTTACAGTTATACAAACATACTTATGGCTAGTATGTGCAAAGGAAAAACATTCACGTATAAGAAGCTAAAAACTTCAGACAGCTTGTCAATTATCATAATGGTGGACAATTATTTCAGTCATTGATAAATCATTACAAGCCCAGTTTGATCTGGATTAAATTAATACAATAGCAACCATTCCAAAAAAAAAAAACCAAAAACCCACACAAAATGTTATAAAGTTGACAGAAAAATGAATTTCAGTATCTGTTTGTGTCGCGCGTCAGTCGCTTGAACGTTGATGATCAGTGATGTGGCATCTGTTGGAGAAGAAGTGGAGCATGTGAAATGTTCTGCACTTGACAATGGTCTGCAGCACTTCTGTGGCGTTTTGTGACTAAGCCTGCATTACCAGGACTCAACAGTGATCATGAACCAGGCAAAAAAGAACGAATGGCACACAACTGCACACTTCAGCCTTTAGATCAGCTTCAACCGTCTACATCAAGTCATGTGTCATGAGAAAAAAATGGGAACTTTTGCTTTCACGCCGACCTCTTCAACAATTTGCTCTCACTATAGCTTATAAATACGTACTGAGGTATATTTTATTGAATTTTAATTATACTTTGTCTACAATAGGGGAGAAAATTCGCTTTTTTGTTGTTTGTATAATTTGGAGGCATTTTGGATCAATTCCAGGCTTATTTCATCAAATGTTGGGAGATATCGTCTACCAGCATACGGCCACTAACCTCCAACTCAAATTGAAGACTTTGAAAGACCTGTTTAATACCACTTGGAACGACAGGTTCAAAGGAAAAACAGTTCAAAGGAAATAATGGAGGGATCAGTGTGGATAGAACGAAGAATTATTTACCAAGTTATCTAACAATGAAAGACAAATATTTTATTACTCCAACAACACTTGGTGCGATGTTGATATCTTCAAAAAAACAGGCTCCTGTTGGAAAGACTCAGAGTGGACTTTTAACAGTAAACCCTTTCCCTGATCGGACCAGAGTGGACCAGGACCAACCGAGGGCAACCGGTCGGGATGTCACCAGTGAGAATGTGAATTGCCGATTTGAAGCCTCGAGATTCCGAATTTGTCTGGTGCCATGTTGACGTTTTCCAACTGGATGCTCAAACATGTTGCCTGCAACTATAGGCTCCTACTGGACGATACCAGCTGTCAATTATATGTGGCGTACCTCTTCAACTACCTGAGTGTGGACAGCGCACGCGCAAACTGAACTTCCACTCACCAAGCAGAAAAAAAACAGAAGAAGTCGCCAAAGATAGTCATCCGAGCCTTGGCCTGGCGACCCTCACTACAAGACACCTATGCATATCTAGTTTACAAAATTTGCAAATTTCAAGGGCAATTTCAGATATTTCAGGAACGTTCTGCTTATCTCCGACCCTGGTTAGTACGTTATACTGCTAACAGTATACAACTCCTTCAATTACCTGTTGGATTTTATAAGAGAAAACTATTATTATACAAAGTTTTTTTTTTCCTTCTGAGAGGCTCATTTTCTTCCTCCTGGTCTGAGTGTTAATGATGTGGCAGAAGGTGCAGAAATTTTTTTTTGGGGGGGGGTTTGCAGCTTGTATGAATCAGGAGAGGCAGGTTTGGTGAGGTAAAGTGGGGTTTATCTCCACAGCTTTGGGGAGTGATGGCTTATCTGGGTCAGAGAGCTTTACGACACAAGCAATTAGGGTTGCCCTCTCTTGTGTATGCTAGCAGGAGGGAGGCCTCCCGCCATCTAGATTAGCCGCCCTGCTAAGGCCAGGAGAGCTTGGTGGCTTCTGGACAGTGGAGGGAACCAGCTGGAGGGCGAGATGAGCAGGCGGCGGGGGGTTCTCCAGAGAGGAGGAGGAGGAAGAGCACAGGGTCAGCATACAGACGTTGTAGGCCGCTTCAGTGTGGGTCAGCGAATGGGAGAGAGATGAAGGAGTCAGTGAACCACACTGATGTGAGGAATTCGCAAAATGAGACGTCGCCACAAA
This sequence comes from Solea senegalensis, assembly GCF_019176455.1. Taxonomy (NCBI): domain Eukaryota; kingdom Metazoa; phylum Chordata; class Actinopteri; order Pleuronectiformes; family Soleidae; genus Solea; species Solea senegalensis. The sequence continues at coordinate 6,755,293 of NC_058023.1, read as the reverse complement.
TGAGTGGGTTGTTTGTCCACTGTAGCATGTTGAACAGCAGTTTGAGGAGAAAAGACCTTTAGAGGATGTTGTTGCCACTCAGCTTAACATCAGTGGTTTCCTCTAATGAGCCACTTGACTGGAAGGATTAACAAACCCGAGGCCAAAGCCTTTCGAGATATTTAGGTTTATTGAATGAATAATTGGTTTACTGATGTGTCTGAGGGAAAATTTGTTTTGGAATATGGAAACATACTGTTGACAGGAGGTCTGATAACTTCTATATCAACCATAAACTTCTGTCACTTAAACAATAAAAAATACACCAGAGACGTTTAGAAATAGAACCGCAAGGTTTTATATCATATCGGCCTCGTTAGGAACCAGTATTTGGAAGCCCTAAAATGTTTGGAAAACAGGTCACAAATCTCAAAACGCCATTTTCATATATATGGAACCAAAATGCAACATTTGGGAAAACAATTATGTCATAGCCCTATATCTTTTGATTGAGAAACTATAACAGTCTCTCTTGATTTCAATAGGATTTTACTAATTGTTTTCCAATCTTCCTTAAAAATGGTCTTTTTCTTCTTTTGACTTTCTCCATCTTGTGAGTCTTTCCAAGGTTATGCTTTCATCAGCGTGGGTTTATCTGTCAGACTTATTATTTTGTGATGGGTACGTGATCACACAAGTGTGTTCTCATTAAATTTTACTGAGAAACTACCCTTTAATGATGTCACAAAATTTGGTGATTTTGGGATTTTGGGATGGGATTTTAAAGGGCGAAATTTGGTATATGTATGTAGGATTAGACACTCTACCATCAGACTAATGGATCCAGAATGTTCTTCTGGATCCAGTGGATCAAAATGTACATTTCCAGGTGCCTTTAAGCCTTGGTCGTTGGTCTACTTGTCAAAACAACCTCAAAAAAACAGATTGTTCGCACACGCTGAGCAGCGTCTCCGTCTCTCTCCCTGTGATGGACGTGTGCGTTTCACTTAAACAAGTTAAGGCTTAGCTGCCATCAATGCCAGCTTTGGGAGATGTTTACCCGTCTGCTTACTCTCGAGCAAAGGGCACACGCACACAGTATCGCCGTTGCCTCTACACCCGCTGTTCCCCGGACACGCGGGGGCGACCTGCATTTTAAACGTATCCCGCCAAAGCCACGCGATACAGGCGAGAAGGACAGAAGTAATGAGACGTGACACCGACGAGGTAAAAGAAAAGGAGGACTATCAGATAAGAGTAATCCTTCTCACGGCGCTAACGCCTCTTAGCCTCCCACTCCTGCTGTCACATAAACCCAGCAGGTAAAAAAAAAGCCAAACCACAACATGTAGACAGAACAGAAATACACACAGGTGAGTAATCGTTAGCACTGAGGCATCAGCTGTGTCATGCTGCTTTGAACAAATTTACACTTTTAACTCATCAATACTCAACATTTTAAAATGTCCTTCTGGATTTTAGGTTGGGCTGAACAATTAATCCAAATTTTTGCAAAAAAACAACATAGCCTACTGCAATTTTCAATTGCCAAAATGTGTGTGAAAATATCATTTTACATTAATTATTGTTGTGATCTATACACATCTTATTCTACAGACTGAAGGGAAAATCTTTTGCTTCTCACAGATCTGCACAAATATCACACTCATTTTAAACATGTTTTTCTATATGAAAATGAGATTATTAGATTTTCATTGTCAAACAAAAGGATCATACAAGAAAACAGGAATCAAACCCCAAACTAAAGCTGCAACATTACATAGATTAATGGACGTATGATCAATTATTATACTGATTGTCAACTAACTTGATAATCGGTTTGAGTGTTTGTTTGGTTTTTTTAATAATTACAACAAGCACTTTGATTTTCTTGCTTCTTAAATGTTTAAATGTTTTCTGGCTTCCTGGCTCCATATAACGAAGAAATTATTACAACTGAAGAATTTTGGTTTGTGGACAAAAAGACGACAAAATTTTTTCAACAATTTTCTGACATTTACGGACCAAACAACCAATCGCTAAAAAAATAACCGGCACATTAAATAAAAACAAAAGTGAAAATAAATTATTACTCACTGCAAAGTAGACATATGTTTACAATGGCTGCCCGTGGCCATTAGTGACTTAATTCTGCCTGGATCGATGCACTAATACAAGGCTCATTTATCACAGTCCCTCAGTAACAGATGACAACTACACCAATGTTTGCACAACACCGACGGGTATGTGTGTCAACAGCGTCTTAAAACAAAAAGATTACCCGGTGGATTTCAGTGACATACAAAACTGAATAAAAATAAAATAAACTTAAAAATTCCCTTTTTAGTGGCGATAAATGTTGAATAAGTTCAATAATCTTGGCTGAAGTCAAGTTAATGCACTTATTAAAGCAGTTGTAATACAGGAGATTAAGCGGGATTTATATGACAGATTAAACTTTAGTCGAGCTGCCGGCCCCCGGTATCAGAGGACGACTTTAAACAAAATCAATATAAGCCACAAGTGAAGGTGGCCATGTTTGTTTTCACTCGGTTAGCGTTGTAGCACGACTACACTGTTCGTCTGGTCAACTGAGGGGTGCTTTTGTGAACGTGTCCACCTCCACTGCACTAGGGGGCGATATATCCCCCTTTCAGTTCGTTAGAAGCTCGCAACTAATGCCGAGGTCCATTGACGTCGGAGGTATGAACTGGGAGCCAAGTCACCGCAGAGTTGACGGCGTAGCACGTTATAAAAACATGTACTACAGATTTACTGAAAAAAATGAATGAAAATAACCGTGTTTAACCGTGTTTGCACAAGTGGCGGCCATTTTGTGGTTTGTGAGACAGCTCAAAGCCCGACTTAAGGGAACGCCCTCCCCTCAACTTTACGACATCCGATTACAACTGGAAAGCATCATTACTCCTCCATAAGAGTTATGCTTCTTCCCTGGGATGGGTGAGAGGATGAGAGGGTGAGAGGGTGAGGCTGTGCTGTGCCGGGGCTGAACAGAGGATCAGGAGAGGTAAGTCACCAAAGCAGGAATTAATGAGCATTACAGTATTAGGTAAGAAGAAGTCCCACCTTAAATCCCTTTGGATTCCTCAACAACTTCAGTAACACCTGTCACATATCATGATGATGGTACCACTATTCCTTGCTGTATTCATTGAATTTGCTTAATTTCGCTCGCTTTTCTAATAAAAGTATAAAGGATTTTACATTTTTTGTCTGCATTTCACATTTTTTATCATTAAATATGTGTTTAAATAATGACAGTGGCATAGAAGTTATTCAAACTCATTGAGGTGTGACGCTCCTTTAAAAACATAGCGAGAAAAAACATTAAAATACATGAATTAATTACAAAAAGGACGGAAAATGTGACTTTAAAACCTAAACATGTAAACTGTAAAGTAGAATACAGTTTTATTTAACTGTTGCCACCATAAATCGAAAGGCTTATGCTATAATTTCATTCTGATTACGCCAAAATTGAAATCAAACTACAGAAGTTACTTCTACTTAACAGTTTTTAATGAAATCCCTCACGAGTATTTACTGAAAACACAGTCCACATGGACTTGATATCACCTGTGTCTATACTGGAACAAGAAATCTTCCTATTTTTATTCTTTCTTTACCTCCTATCATGTGACAGTGATGGTGGGAAGTAATTTGGTTTGTCGTTTGTTTGGCGAGTGGGTATCAGCAAGGTGAAGCTGAGCGCTAAAGCTAACAGCTAAAGTGAGTGAGTGTGTGTGTGTGTGTGTGCGGGGGTTATGGGGGGAGCTGTCTGAGAGAGGATACATGCTTTTCAGTTGCAAATGAGCTTGTAATTAGCCTCAACACATTTGCCTAGAGGGAATTAGTATGTGTGTGTGTGTGAGTGATTATGTTTTCCAACCCATTTTCTTGAGAATAGGGGTTGATGGTGATAAGGAGATAATACTAATTACTTCTCCTCCCAATTGCTTGTTAATTGTGCTTGGTGTGGATTTATCCAGAGTGGTGACACCCCCCTGACTTCCACACACACACACACAGACACACACACACACACACGCATGCATGCCCCCCCCTCGCTTTGCCTGTTGGCAAAATCAACAGGTCATTTTTAAGCAGGAGGCTTCTGTTTAAGCCACTAATTAATTATGTCAAGTGGGCTTCCACCTGTGTGTGTGTGTGTGTGCGTGTTTATATTTGCTATTTTTTAGGACCTTGTCAGGACCAATAGCCCTCATGGAGACGAAAATCTGGTCCCAATGAGGCAGAAAAAGTTTAGTGCTCAGATTTGAACTGTGGTTAGGTTCAGTGTGTATAATGTAACAAAGTACAAATACTTTGTCGTCTTTGATACTCGTGATTATCAAATAAAATTAGAATAAGAAGAGTTGGTATTATGGTCTATATTTATATAGAGCTTTTCTAGTCTTGATGAGCGGCTGTGCTCTACAGTTTTTACCCATTCATACGCTGCAACATGGGGTTAAGTATCTTGCTCAAGGACACATATAGACCAGCAGAGCCAGAAATTGACCCCACAACCTTCCTCGCTCTACCACTGAGCTACCATGGCTCAATCCTAATGCCTCACTTTTTTTAATACCTTTATTTTAAAACTTAAGTACATTTTATATCAGAAAATTACTTTTGATACTTAAGTACAGTAAATATCAAACACTTTAAGACTTTTACTTAAGTAAGATTATAAAAATTGAATTCAACTTCTACCAAAGTCATTTTCTGGTAAGATAAATATTATTATATTATATCATTATGTAACAAAAATGTCTCGTTTTTTTTGGTGTTTCCAAAACATCAGAATTGTATGTCTTTCTAAAATGTCTTGTTCACATATTATATATACAGTGTATATATATGTCATAGAAGAAGAACAAAGAAAACTGAATGTAGTCACATTTTCTTGACATGTATATGTTACTATTTATCTCATATTTTCCATTCCCTATATTTAACCCTTGAAAACGAGTGCATTGCAGGTGAAGTGTTTGCGAGCACACTTTGGATTTTCCGTAATTACGCGCTTGTGCTATCGGAAAAATTTTAACGGTTTCTGAAAGCTAAGAAAGTTGCACGTCAAAGCCAGCATGTAGCTATCACAGTAATCTCACTCACGCTGTTTCAGGAAGCCAGCTCAATAGTAGACAAATGTTACTTTAAATATGTTTTACACTGTTCAAAGTTAAAAATTGAACACACAAAATCTGGTGTTCATGTACGACTAGTGTTTTTTTTTTGTTTTTCTTCATTTTAAATTGTTAAAACAGTATGTTAACATGCAGTAAATTGTAAATAACTGCCAGATGTTATTATTCTGGGAAAAAAATCACAAAATCACTCAGTTACAGAACATTTTCTGGTTGAAATAAGCAACAAAAAAAGTCCAGACGGACATTATGAGGCTTAGGCGTTAAAGGGTTAAGAATTTTAAAGTGCCCCGAAACTGTGCTGCTGTAACACAATCATGTCCCACTTCTGGAATCAATGAAGTAAATCTATCCATTTATCCACAACCAAAAATCACCAAAAGTTGAAATTATCGATAACAAAATGGTTTGAAGGTCATGATTCTTTTGTCCATTGGTCGCAACAGTACTGTCAGTGATGTGTCCGACCTCACACACACGCACACACACGCACACGCACGCAGACACATCGTCTGTTCATCTCATCAGCATCTTATCATTCATGCTGTTGTAACGGCTTGGGAGCACTTAATCAGATTCAGCTTCAGTCTGCTCTCAAAGTGTTAAACAGATTGGGCTGAAGGATTTCTGGTAATGAAGGTGTGTGTGTGTGTGTGTGTGTGTGTGTGTGTGTGTGTGTGTCAGTGTCACAGACGGGGAGAAATGACCTCAGTGAAGATCATGCTCACAGCTAATCTAACCCTTCCAAGGTTCAGACACTTCCCGCCACTGACCGCCACCACTTAACACACACACACACACATAAACTAGTCTTTATGTCTTTGTGAGGACCAAAGTTGTATAAGATTTTGTCTTGTATAAGATAAGTTTTTGATTTTACATTAGTTTTAGTTTTGACTTTTTGTTTTTAAAATGTGTTCTTTTAATAGGCTTTTAGAGCGGGTTTGCTATTTTTTTTTGGAAACCCAAACTGAACATTTTCATTTTTAAAAATCTTTCCAGAAGAGTCATAATCTTTCGACAAGTTGTCCAGATTTTTTCTGGCTGATCCTTTCAGCTCAATACTCCCTTCTGGAAAGGGTAACCAGAATTAAGATTCAAGAATTAAGTCCTAATATTATGAGTATAAAGTTGTAATCTTTCAAGAATAAAGTCGTAATATTATGAGAATTTTGTAATGATAAATTAATCAAAATGTGTCGCTTCCCAAAATACAAAACAACAAATTTCCAAGGGAAACCCCATCACCCTGAACCCTACAGTAAGTACAGTTTAACCACTGAATCCTATTTACCGACATGAACACGTCAGGAGCCCAGATGTTCACTGACGAGGCTTCAATGTCTGGCAACTCATATCTGTATTCTAGACAGATTAGTAGGATTTTAAAAAACCCTTCACCTTATTTTAAAACCAGATCATCCTTCACCTGACTGCAACCTTTATGCAAAGCCTCATATTTACTCTGTGTGTGAGTTAATCTACAGTCAATGCCTGAACAGAAGGGTTTCATTGATTTAATATAGAGACATTATTCACTCTGATACTGTGTGTGTTTTTTGTACCAAGTGCAAATGAAATGCAACAGATGCTAACAGCCAGGCTCCTGATCCTGATTAATAAGAAAATTAACCTAAGTCTGATTAATGAGCCACTAAGATCATGGGGATTGAAGCGAGCAGCAGATCATTAACTCCATGTCCTGGAGTTACACTGCCTCACATCCACGTCTCGGGGGTTTCGTCATATCTCGGCCTGGCTGGAGGTGGCACACGCGTTAGCCTCGAGGTGCTAACGTGTCCGTTTTAATTATATGGGTATTAGCTGATTGCTGATCGCAGATAGCTGCAGCTCCATGCCCCCGACGAGTCCCCGCATCTTGAACAAAGTCATTACAATTCACTGTATCATTGTGATAACTATATAAAAATGTAATATGTTTTTTTAGATTCCTTAAGGTAAACAGGTGGCGCTTGATCTGCCTTAATTCTTTTCATATAAGCTTTCAGAGAGCAAAATTCCAAAAAATATTAATGGAAATAGATAAACTATTGATGATAATGCCACAAATAACATTAATGACATTAGCAGCAAGTGTTAAAAATGTTGCCATGTTACAAAACCATTAGTAACCTAAGAAAATGTTTTACTTTTTTAAGAAATATATGACTTACATTACCAAAAATATGCATATAATATGTTGTAATGTTACAAAAACAACTAACAAAACATTACAATGTATTGAGACGAACACCATTTCTAACATTATGTTTTAGTTTTCTTAATGTCATGTAAACACTAAAATGGAGCTAGTCTCAGCCGGACTAACATACCTGGATAATGCATTTTATAGTCCGATTACTCGTGCATGTATACTCTTAGTTGGACTGGAGTAGGACCTGGCGCTCTACGCATGCACTTCAAACTAAATCACTAGGGCAATACAATAGAGAACTGGACTGCACTAATGTGAAATATGACCAATTTTCCACATTCATGATTCTAACAATGAAGGAAAAGTGCTTTTTAATGCAATGCACGATGGACATATATCACCTCATCCTCTGTGTCACCATAGAAATACTCAAAGAACAGCGCTGAATCACAGGGTTTATTTTTCGTATTGTTTTGTAGTTTCTGTTTCCTGTCTGACACCTGAGTTGATTATTGGAGAATCAGCCTCCTGAGGCTCCATCTCCATGTCCAGCAGGATCAGACTTGAATTAAAGGACCTATCAGTGGCTTGTTTGCTCACTGCATTTACCCTAACAGTCAATGTATCCTCGGGCTAAGCCAAACAAGTTGATCAGCAGTCACCTCTGTACACACAACCCCCCACTAAGAGGCTAATGGCCAGGATGTTTAATCCTTCTCAAAACAACCACAGAGATGCTAATTTTATCTGGCTATAAATACAGCTAGACTCCGCGTCCTCCTCCTTTATTCACCTTCTCTGAAACATTTGCCCAAATACCAGGAAACACTCGGTTCCATAAGAGCAGCAGCAGCGACGCTGCAAGTGTCAATAATCCAAGAGCGCACGGACTTTTACGCACGGTTGGATCGTCTTTCCACGCGCCCTGCGAACTTCTCCTAACGTCCTACCCAAGACGCGCAGAGCCGTGATGTTCCCGCTACCGATGTTCACACCGGACCAAGTGGCTCGGGTGTGCGAAAACCTGGAGGAGACCGGGGACATCGAGCGCCTCGGCCGGTTCCTCTGGTCGCTGCCCGCCGCGGTCCCCGGCTCCGCTGGCGAGGCGCTGAACCGACATGAGTCCGTGATGCGCGCCAGAGCGCTGGTGGCTTTCCACGGGGGGAATTTTGACGCGCTTTATCAAATCCTGCAGAACCACAGGTTCACACGCGAGTCGCACGCCAAACTGCAAAACCTGTGGCTGGATGCGCACTACCGGGAGGCGGAGAGGCTCCGCGGTAGGCCGCTGGGCCCGGTGGAGAAGTACCGCATTCGCAAGAAGTTCCCGCTGCCCCGCACCATCTGGGACGGCGAGCAGAAGACGCACTGCTTTAAGGTAAAGAGAAAGCGATGTATGGATACAGTGTTTGACTTAGAACTGAAAAATCAGAGCAGAAACCGGTCTGATCGGATTTGTTTATTTACTTTCACTGGCCACTTTATAAGTAACAGAGGAATAAGGCTGCAACAATTAATGTCAGGAAATAATGGGAAATATCTATCTGTGTTGCAACACCTGATTATAAAAATGTCTATATGAAATACAACTCTAAAGACACAGACAAGACATTTCACTCTGTAATGTTTCACTGCAGTAAAACAAGCAGCATTTAGTGCTGAATTATAATTCAGTTTACTTCAATAAAGTAAAGAAACTAGGGCTGCAACTAACTAATTATCATCATCCATAAACCTAGTACTTAAAATGACGATGTTCTAGATTTCACGAGAAAATATTCACGTTAAAGAAGTTTTAATTATTTTAAAAAATAACTACCCAAACCGATAAGCTATATTGTGAAATTGAGGAATAATCTATTAATCGCCCTAAAAGAAAATTGATGATCACTATAGTTTTTGAATATGGTCTTCTTCATACCTTAGTGCTAATGAGTGATCATTTTAATTAGTGTTCATTTTCAATCATCTCAAGCCAGGTTAGTTCTTGTCTGTGCTGCAAGCTCTATAGACTCTCGATGTGATTACCCCGATGAGAATATCTGCGTTAACAGCGAGTTGAACAGCTGTGCCTAATGAAGTGGCCGGCGAGTGTGAGTGTGAAGACGCTTTCTAACCTGCCTCTGCTCTCTGAGCTCTTAAGACGATGATGATCCCTCGGCCTTCTGCTGTCAAACCCACTAAACTACTTTACGTGTCAAAAATCCGGAGACTGTGTTCTCAAACTCTGACATGTCTGTGTTACAATATCAGGAAACAGATGTAAAATGCCATGAGACTAGTCCTTAAATAATGTCATTAACTGCCTTACAATCTCAGCTTTAGTTGTTGTGTTGATCCACTGCTGCAGATCTGTGTCCCAAAACTACTTATACAGGAACCCACTTTTCAAACATGACAAACTACCTCTATAATTGCTGATATCACATGTAAAATATGAAAACCAGTGTCACAACTCATTTATGCATGTTATTTAATAGACCCTACGTAAAAAGGAGGGAGGAAATTCCAGCAGTTTCAGTCATGGGAGACTTCTTTGGGAGTCCTGATTGTTATTCATGTTTAAAAAAGTGGCTCCTCATATAGATGTATTTATATAAGTAATTATTAATCCCAATTTTGGGATTAATAAAGTTTATCCAACTATAGCACTCAGAGTGCACCACCCCCAGGACATTCAACTGTTGTATAACAAGATTTATGTTGTTATAAAAAAAAAAACTATGTGGAAAATCCATGAGCATCAGTGTAATTACACAGAAAAAATATTATTTCAGAATTATGACACAAGAAATTAACTAAAATAGGTTAAAATTCATGAGGGACAAACTAACTAACTTTTTTTTTACTAAAACTGGAGACTAAAATCTCTCCAATGTGTGTCAACTCCCTCTTGTGGCAAAGCGAGATATTGCTCCCAACTGAACTTCCATCTCTAAATCAAAACATATTAAGCCCCTTAACATGATCCAGTTTAGTGGACTTACATTTTTTATGCACAAGAGGGCTCATGTGATTATCTGGTTATAAATCTAATCTAACCAGATTACAGTGGGCGTCACATGACAGCGATGAGATTATTTGGGTTTAATGGGACGGTTTAAAAAACACACGACGACAGTAACACGAGGTGCCGTTAAAAAGGAAATATGGACGACTGGACTAGATGAGGCTAAATAGTAAATGTTTTCCTTTCGTCTCTTTCTCCAGGAAAGAACTCGCAGTTTGCTAAGAGAGTGGTACCTTCAGGATCCGTATCCAAACCCGTCGAGGAAACGGCACCTGGCCCAGGCCACGGGTCTCACGCCCACACAGGTCGGGAACTGGTTCAAGAACCGACGACAGAGAGACCGTGCCGCATCTGCAAAGAACAGGTAGCTGTAAGATTACATCCTGTTTTTACAAAAAACAAAGGAGAAAGTTGAATTTGTCTGTTTAGAGGTTTGTGAACAACTTAACTCAAAGAGTAAGGCCTCTTTCTTTACACTCTATGTACTTTGTTCAGCTTGATTCAATTCAATGAATCACATTTCAATCCACAAAAAGTCAAGAAAAAAAGGAAATCAGATTAAACCAATGCTATATGTGTCCAGATTTTTACTGGCTGATCCTTTCAGCTCAATACTCCCTTCTGGAAAGGGTAACCAGAACAAGTACGGCGGGTACAACTCGACTGCCATTCTGAAGGTTTATTCCACATACACAGTTAAACAGCAGTCAGTTAGTAGTTAGACAGCAGTCCGTTAGTTAGACAGTTAGTAGTTAGTCAGTTAGGTTGTAAAACCGACAAGTCATACCAGTTCCTATGATAGATAGATTTACAAAGGCACATACGAAGGTTAATATATAACAAAACATGGCTTTGACAATGCAACTTAAAGGCACTTCAAAGGCAACGGTGCTTTGATACCAATTCCAACAATTAACAGATAAATAGAATGAAAGATAAATAGCTTTACCTGCTAGAAAGTTTTACAATATGGGTTAAATTCAGAAGTTTAATTCAGACAAAAAAATGCTTTAAAACTCCAATCTATTGACATTTTTCAGGCCAGATATTAATGCTGGCCCACAGGCCACCAGTTGTTGACCACCTGCTCTCTACTCCAAACCAAAGTGATAACAATCCTGAATCTCACTCTTTCATCTCTCCTTCCTCTCAGACTACAGCAGGATTCCTCCCTCCTGCTCTCTGAAACCTCGCCCAACGGCTCTCTTCAGGAACGCCGACACCACCCTCACCTGCTGCCCGCCTCCCTTCACCGCCTCGGCAGCCCAGAGGCCAGCGACTGCAGCACGGAGCCGGAGCGCAGAGGAACGGGAGCCTCCACTCCGGACATCTCAGTCAGCAGTGACAGCGAGTTCGAGTCCTGAGATGATGATGATGATGATGGAGAGACTTTTTTCCTCCTCACAAGAAAGATCAGACTCAAGTCAAAGACTCCTGAACTGCCTGTGAATGTGGTCACAGAAGAAGAAAGACGAGTGAGAAAAGTCCACTCACTGTGGATCTGAAGGAATGTTCAACATTATGCACTTAACTTAAAAAGCCCCATGACACACGACCGTCGCGGTTATATAAATTAATTTACTGCTGACCAGGACTATGGTTTAAACATTTAACTCTCAGGCAAAGTATTTATAGAAATAATGTCAACGACGGTCTTTAGAGAATATGAAAATCATTACTGATAAATTTTGATACAGATTACAATGAATATTTTTGTTTACGTCAATTATTATAATGTAACATACAGGATACAAGGGCTGCAACTAATCATTATTTTCCATCGTTTCAGTCCATAAAATAGAAATTATAATGTACTCAAATGTCTTGTTTTGTGCACAAACCAAAAATTATTCAGTTTTCATGATTTATGTGTTACATGGAGCAAAAGAACCAGAAAATATTCACATTTTAAGAAGCAGAAAATCTGAAAAACACAGATTAATCGATTATCAAAATAGTTGAGGATTAATTTAGATAATAATTGTTGCAACCTTAATTGATTTATCACTTTTAAGTGTTTTTTTAAGTTTAACTGTTCAGATATTTCATCTCTTTGAATTTGAATAGTTTCTGGTATCTTTGCTCCATATAACAAAGAAAACCTTATGAATCATTTAGTCATTATGAAATCAAAATAATTTTGGTTTTGTGGACAGAACAAGACACCGGATGGAAAGTCGTCACTAATTCCTTCGCACTAGACCTTTAAAAATGAGCATAACAGATTTCCTGCATAATAATAATAATTGTTATTATGGGCGTAATTCAGTGTCATTCACTAGATTTTACTGTAACCTAAATGTGTTTCTTCAGAGAAATCAGGTCATTAAGTCGATGTAAAAACACAAATGAGCATCACTGCCTTAACAAAAGGAACAAAGGGTTCAAGAGTGAATGACACAATAACACATTAAAAATGCACAAACGATGTGATTAATGATGCATGTGTGCTGCTGTTAAAAATGAAAGAAAAGGTATTAACTCAACTGTGCCTATTACCTCAGTGAGACCCGGTTTAGAAACGACACATTTTTTAAACATTAAAGAAAATCTTTCATTTCCCATAATCCACTGCTGCGTATCCACATAAAATGATGTACAGTATTTTGTAAATGTTTTATGTAAATAAATGAACTTATTTTTACCCAAATGTGCACTGAGTAGATTTTGTAAAGAAGAAAATGGGGATACATTTTTTTTTTTAATATTTAACTGCTCTTCTAAATCTCATCTTAACCCCATATATACCACTTTGCTCTTGCTTCTTTAGGTCATTTCAGACACATGATATTTCACACTTGACACACTTATGTAGGCATTAGTATTAGTAGTATTCTTAAGATCTTCAGCTTCAAACTCTTACATGGCTCTAAAACACACACTTTCACCTCATATTTTGGTGAAAAACACTACCTATGCAAATTTTAGTGAACGTGAACATTTTAAGTTGAACAGGAGAGACCTTAAATTAATACAAGCATTACAAATCAATCAAATACAAGTTCCCAACTTCCCCTTGTGGCCATTCAAAGTAAAATGAATAAAGGCTGTATTTGGCGAGCTCGACAGCATTGTCAATACAACAGGAAAGACATGCAAATTACTTCCGTAAAATAAAGGTTGCAAAATACTGGAATATCACAAAGACATGTACAAAAAAAAGTCATAAAATGTTCTTATTTTACAAATAGTGTAATGTTTCAAAATATATAGAAAACGATATAAGAAGAAGAATATTGAATCATTTAATTTCAAATATTAAGATTCTAGCATTACTGGAAAACACGGGCTCCCCCCCGTGGCACTTAGCAACATTAGCATTTATGTCGCTGTTTTGTTTACTGTCTTTAGCTCTGTTTAAATATCCTGAGGGTAAATAGCTAGAAATAGCTCACAGTTACATATATATTTTAAACTTTTATTTCACTAAAAAGTCCCACAAATAAAACATACAGACAGTTTGACAACACTTACCCATGTTTTTGACGTTTCCACAGTTAGTTTGTTTTTTTCGCTCCTGCTAACAAGTACAAGTAATTTTAAATCAACCAAACAATCAAAGATGGGGGCCGGAAGTGACGCATTTTTATTTTTTCCGCCTTCTTGTCGTTTCTTCTTCTTTTAGTTTTTGGATGTTTAAGGGACGAAAAAAGGACTGATTCACGTTTTGGGCATTTGAGGCATGAAACAACATTTAAAATGACACGGTAATACAAAATTGTTTATTTATTTGCTTTCTGGTTCTTTCAAAATAAATTGAGGTCCAACGGAAGTTACATCTATAATTGATTTAACAACTACCTGTTAACGTTGTTGTTGCTGTTTTGAGTAAAACAATCAAAAATTAACCTGAAGTCTTTCACAACACTCTTGTTGTTGAAATACTAATACTTCAAAAACTATGAAAATTCTCAATTTACAAAAATTGCTGTGACTAAGACGCACGTATTTACACAAGTGAAATGCGTTTTTTATTTTATTTTTTAGATAAGAAATAATAATAATTGGGACAAAAAGGCTACAATATATATATACATATTGTTATGTACAACCACAAATAGGCACCACTCCTTATTTATAGAAAGCTTGGTAAAAAAAAAAGAAGAAAAGAATGAATTTTAAAAATATACATAAAAGTACACAGTACATATAATTTTACATTTAAAATGTAATATTATATTAGAAGATTTCCCTTTATTTTTCTTACAACTATTTAAAAGCATGGGCTCTGATAATTAGGGCCAAAATTAAGCTCCACCACATTTCCCAAAAACTTGGGTTAGGGTTAGATTGGAACCATGGCCTCAGATCAAAAGGAAGATGGCCATTTTGAATTTGGGGTCCATTTTGGCAATTTGTACCCTACCCTTCAACCATTTGCCACGAAACAGGAAGTTGCTTATAACTTTGCCGTACACTGACTGATCACCTAGAAACTTCACACCTGACATAGGAGACTGACCCTGAACACATTAGGTCACAAAACAGCAAATGCCCTCTTATTCAAGCAAGGGCAGAGAATCGCTGCACTTCCGGTCATGGCCCTTTTATATCCTAGTTATATTATTATTCATTGTAATTATTATTATGTAAGGCTATGGCATGGAAATTATTGATTTATGACTTTTGAAGATGTGTTTATTCCAAATAAGGCACATTAAAAGTATAAAAATGTGTTGGTAAAAAATGGGAAACATGTCCCCTCACTACATAGAGACATTTACATCATCAGTGTCAAATATAGTCTTTGTCGTTGCTGTATTTGCAAAAATGAGAAGTGTAAGGAAACATAAAAAAGGGCAAGTTCCTCTTTTTTCTTACTGCCTCCACTGCTGACCACAGAGAGCGGGCGGGTCTCTCTCAGTATAACCCCGCCCCCACTCTGCAAGAGCAGCAGGAAGCATTTACCTGTCAGTTGTTGTCACTGCTGAGCTGGTCTTGAAATTGTTATGTGTTAGTTGGACAGAGCCTGTTCTGACAGGACGGAGAGTCTCCTGAGAAGCTTTTTTATTTTGTGGCGTCAGTGTGAGGATGGACAGTCAGGGAAGGAAAGTGGTGGTGTGTGACAATGGGACAGGAGTGAGTAACATCTGCTTACTATACATCTCATTAGCATCGCAGATAATCCACTTGTAGTTCTCGAAAACGTGAACCTGTCGTGCATGTTTTTTATTTAAATCCTGCACATTTAAGTGACTTACACTTCTTCTTTCTGAACGTGTCCCTGCTGCTTTTGTGTGATTCGACCATTTTTCAGTGCAAAACTGTAACAGCTGTGTCCACTTTTACGTGTTTTCATTTTTTAAAACAAGAAAAGGAGTCTCAGGGTGTGAAACTATGCCGTGCATACTCGAGGCTGATTCCACATCTGTCTGGACTTGTCACTCTTGCCTCTTACACACACACACACACACACACACACAGCCATACATGGTTGTAAGGCTTAAAACTGAGCAACAATTGGGTGAAAAGCAGGAAGAGAGATTTCAGAGTCTACACAAATCAGGAGTGGCTTAAAAGAAACACACAAAAATGAGACTAAAGGACTTTACAGTTTGACATCTAAAATGCGACTTTTAGTCCAAAACGTTTATTTTATTTTTTAACGTGTTTTGCCTCTGTTTGGAATGTATTGTTTCCCTCCAGACTAAGGAATGTGACTCTGGTCGTTAAGACAAGTCGAGGCAGTACAGTGTGAGGTGAAGAGTCTGCAGTCAACTTTAAGAACTATGAGCAGCACTTTAGTTACTCACCAAAATGCATGCAAAATAATAAAAGTAATAATCTATAAACACTGCATCATAGATAAGAGACAATCTGTTGCTGGAAATATGAATAATATGGTAAAGTACAGATACTTGAATGCTGTACATCAGTAGAGTGACAAAGTATTTGCACCTTGTTACATTACAACACTGATAATAATTCACCCCAAATCAGATTTCTGCATGTGGATTAAACCAGGGGCTGGATTAAAACTGAACAGAATGGATTAACAAAATGATTAGAACAGGACACCCGCAGAATATGATTGAATTTGACAGAGGCAGTTTTATTTATTATGATAATTCTCAGAGTTTTAGTATAAGTCGTATGTTTAAAAGCACATTCGAATGATTAAGATTTCTGGATCCATGGTTCTCAAACTGTGGTATGTGTACCACCAGTGGTACGCAAGCTTCCTCCGGTGGTACTTGGCATAAGACGTTTGAGAACCCCTGGTCTGGGATTAAAAAATACTTTTTTAGTAGTCTTGCACAAAAAAGTAATTTCCTTCATTTAATATTTCTCCACAGTTCGTTAAATGTGGCTTCGCTGGAGCGAACTTCCCCGATCACATCTTCCCCGCCATGGTGGGTCGACCAATCCTGCGATCCAGCACCAAAGTGGGCAACATTGAGATAAAGGTGAGGCTCTTAATACTTACGGCAAACATTCAAAGTCATTATAATCAAATTTCTTCCTTATTCGGATGTTTGGTTTGAACGTCGTCTTCTCCTTCTTCTCCAGGACCTGATGGTGGGGGATGAGGCCAGCGAGTGTCGCTCCATGCTGGAGATTTCTTACCCCATGGAGAACGGCATGGTGCGCTCGTGGGAGGACATGCTTCACCTGTGGGACTACACCTTCGGCGCTGACCGCCTGGACATTGACCCAAAAGAATGCAAGGTCAATGTTGTATATGCTTGTTTTTGTAGGGTACTAATGAAAGAGAGGGAAAACAGACGGTCAATTGTTCAGAATTAAAAGGTTTAATCTTTCTCTTTTTTTTTGCTGAAGATCTGAACTTAGGTGGAAACTTAATTACAAATGGCCCCCTGGTGGTAATGTAATCCTACTTCCTGGTTGACCTCACCAAGCAAACTAGAACATCCAAATTTGTTATATATGGTCTCTGGTTCTGATTAATTTGGTGGAAGTGGAAGAATTTTTATATCCCTGCCTGAGGACCACTTACAATATCTCCTCGACCCACACTTTAGCTAACACTGTTCTACATAATATACACAAAACCTTCACACAGCTGTATTCATATGATTTCCCTTCTTTTAGATCCTGCTGACCGAGCCGCCCATGAACCCCACCAAGAACCGGGAAAAGATCACGGAGGTCATGTTTGAAAAGTATCAATTCCACGGCATCTACGTGGCCATTCAGGCCGTTCTCACGCTCTACGCTCAGGGTAAACTTCCACCAGCTGCTTCCCTTGGATTCAATTGAAAACCCCTCTGCTGAATCACGAAGGGTTCACATGATTCTTGAAATGTTCTATGGTCTACAGGACTGCTCACCGGTGTGGTCGTTGACTCCGGCGACGGCGTCACCCACATCTGTCCGGTGTACGAGGGTTTCTCCTTACCCCACCTCACTCGCAGGCTGGACATCGCGGGTCGCGACATCACGCGCTACCTCATCAAGGTGAGTCTGCGGCCTCTCCAGCAGCCAAAGGTCTGACATTGAGATCACATGTGAAGAAATAAGTGGTACCAGGTAGTACTCTGATCCCAGTTTTCCATCTCTTTTGTCAGCTCCTGCTGCTCCGAGGCTACGCCTTCAACCACTCAGCAGACTTTGAGACTGTGCGCATACTGAAGGAGAAGCTCTGCTATGTCGGATACAACATCGAGCAAGAGCAGCGACTGGCCACGGAAACCACCTACCTGATGGAGTCGTTCACGGTACGTTCAACAGCCACATTTTTCAGAACCGCTCTGATCGTTGGAGAGAATATCCATGGATCATATGACCTGAAGGAAACCCAAACAAACATTGGTAGAACGTTCAATCTCCTCGCTCAGTTGACCTGGGATTCATATGCAACAGTCTCGCATGGCGACATTGTTTGACAGATCTCCAACCTTGTCTTGTGTCTGCGGGGCAGCTCCCCGACGGCCGTCAGGTGAACGTGGGCGGAGAGAGGTTCGGCGCCCCTGAAGCTCTGTTCCAGCCTCACCTCATTAATGTGGAGGGAGCGGGGGTGGCCGAGCTGCTGTTTAACACCATCCAGGCTGCAGACATCGACCTCAGGTCTGACGCTCACCGCCGTTCGCGCTGTACATCGACTAAGAACGTGTTTCAGCTAAAAGAAAAACATCAACAATCTGTCTGTTTTTTCCCCTGCAGGGCGGACTTTTATAAGCACATTGTTCTGTCAGGAGGAACCACCATGTATCCTGGTCTTCCGTCCAGACTGGAGCGAGAGATCAAGCAGCTCTACCTGGAGAGAGTGCTGGACGGGGACACACAGAAACTCTCAGTAAGAACATTCAGAATAATCATTCTGCTCGACTGCAGGACAATGCAGATCAAGGGCTTAATGTCATTTGTTTATGTTTTTAGCCTCAAAAGTGTCCTTTGGAATAGTCAGTAGCCTCAATTCATTTCTATTGAAATGAATTGAGGAGTCCGAGATTTGTTGCAATCTGCATTTTCACCTCTAGATGTCACTAAATCTTACAGCAGAGGTCTCAAACATGCAGTCCCCCCAATGAAAGTCATGCGGCTCACTGCTTATTTTTGTATGTTTTTTTTAATCAATGTTAATTTTGCATCATAAATAAGTTTATATTGGGAACTATTTATTGCTCCCTAACAAAACAACTTTTATTTTGAAATGATGTGAAATATCATCCCCAATTTCTTTTTTTACTTGATTATTTATATTATTTTCATTACACTATAAAACCCAAACAGAAACGGAGCATTTAAGCATTAAAAGTGTGACTTTATGTGCATTTATTTCTCTTTTTTAATCACATCTGCCCTGCCTTTTTTCTTTTCTTCACCTGTGCAGAAGTTTAAGATCCGTATCGAGGATCCTCCCAGACGCAAACACATGGTGTTCCTAGGTGGCGCTGTGCTGGCCAACATCATGAAGGACAAGGAATCCTTTTGGCTGAGCAGAGAGGAGTATCAAGAGAAAGGCCTGGGAGTTCTGCAGAAACTGGGAGGCGGAGTCAGATAAAAACAAAAAAAACATCTACCTTTCCACATGTCCACAAGTGCTTCTCAAATGTGAGAAATTACTGTTTTTAGCTATATTCATTTTCATTAATGTATAGTCGGTGTAATGGCTGTTTCCTAATGAAAAACATAGGAAGTTCAAGTTGAATAAACCACCAAAGTTTCTCAAACGACAGCATCTGAAGCTCGTCACATCTGAAACACATGACGCTAAAGTTTTCTGCTATAATTGGGACACAGTACACTGAGTCAGACACACGGATACTGAAATTGAAGTGACTCAGCAGTTTGACACAATGTGCAAAGCTCACAAGACTTAAGATGTGACTGAAATGAAACAACACGTGCTTGAAATTCACTTAAATGGCCAAATTGACGCGTTCCAGCCAAAGACACTTAGACTTTCTGAGTAAATCTAGCCACACTTTATGAAAATAAAAGTCAACTGATGTTTCTTTTCCTCTGTTATCGATATAAATAAATATCATGTCAAGATAAAATGTCAAAAAAAGGAATGCAAATGATGATTTTCTTCCAGAGATGCTCTAAAATAAATGGTAATACAAAGCTAATGAGTCATTTTTAATGGGTGAGAAAGCATTAAGTGTGACAGCAGTGTTAGTGTTTGCTTCCCTCTAGTGGCCCAGGCATGACTCCTCACATCCACAGATATTGCAATTACTTGTAATGTATTCATTCATTTATTTATTTATTTATTGCGATACCGAGTTACCTGACAAAATACAGTAATGTGGGTTGTTTTTTTTTTCCGTACACAGAAAAGAAACTTTTTTGAGCTCTCACAGTGAACACATGCGTCACGCACACGTACACCACATTCGCGGGAAGAAACCGTTCACGTTAGAAACGAAAGAAAGAAAGAAAGAAAGAAAGAAAGAAAAAAAAAGCATGCAATAATGTTCAAAAAACACACGTCGCACTGCTCCGAGCGAAGCCTCACTTAAAAACTCCGGATATGTCGGGGAAAGAAAAATCCATACTTAGGGGTTTGATATCTAACCAACAAATTGAACAAGTAAAAGTCGTTTGTTTTTTCTTTAAATACACAATTCGATCACTGATAGTGACACCGGGTTGAACAGTCGGCTGGGGGTTGTGATGGTTTGCAGCAGGAGCCACCGGGAGCTGGTGACCATGACATTTACATTCGAGCGGTCACCGTTAAGTTCCGGGGGGGTGGGAGCGGGGGGCGGGGTTTGTTGTCAGACTGTCCTTTCAGTGAGTCCGGGTTGTGTGGTTTTGTACAGTACAGCTAAGAGAACGAGCAGAAGAACTGAAACGCGACGTCAGAGGGTTTTCTTGGACTCTGGAAAGAAAGGGTTTCTTTTATACATTCGCAAGTCGTCCAGTCAAAAGTGATGCAGGGCGTCTCTTTGTATTTAAGGTGTAATACTGACTTCACCTGCTCACGTCTGTGATATCTGTGGATATCTAGATCTGTAGTGAGCGGCTAACAAGCTTCAGTTTCCAAACAATCCTTCCTCTCCCGCACCAAATCCCAAATGAGCGTCTTCAGCTCACATGGTCACAGGAGCTCCTGGTCCACTGCTGCCTCATTTGGTCAGTTTGCGTTGAATAATATATTAATAATAATAATAATGCATCCGAACTTACGTATGGAGACAGAAGTGGATTAAGAACTCCTGTGTGCCGTGATGTACACATGGTGAATTTCCTCTATGGGCTTTGGTATGAGAGATTGAGCCGTGGAGAAACTGCAGTTTCCGGACATAAAAAGCTGTTAAACATTGAGGAAAAAAAAGCAGTGACCATATTCAGAAATGCATTGTAGACATAAGCAAGAGTCGATTTTATCTCAAGTCAATCACGGCAAAAATCCAAAGATGTGTCAGTATGTCCAACAACCTCGCTTCATAAAACCTTAACAATCCCTTAAATGTGAGTTTCTCACAGGGTTTTAAAAACAGAGCGGATTGTTATTTAATGATTTTTCTACTACTCCTACTCAACCCAGCCGAATACGCTTCATAGTACATGCGAGCAAAGGAGGAGAGCGTGGTCCTTCTCCAGAAAAGTAAAAATAAAAAGATCGCCTCAGTGGGCGTTTTTCTAAAAATATTTTTCAAGCTTCCTTCAAGCTCCACACTGTAAACGTGATGAAGACCACAAAATGGCCACTCTTTTTTTTCCCGTTTTTGTCCCTTTGGTATTGAGGTTTGGCCCCCGACCGCCCCCCCCCCACCACCACGCCAAACCCCGTCACAGCTGGTTCCATCCGGGAATCTGCAGACTTTTACACATTCAAAAATGAAGTAATAAAACATCCAAGTGTCTTTTACACGGAGCCCGGGACTATACGGTGAAAGGGTTACATCACCGCGCTGGACAAAACTGCCTGCGACCGTGTTTCCAGGCAACATTGGTCTCACGGAATTTGTCTTTGGATTTGAGCCTCCTCACGTTTGGATGATGTAATCCCTTCATGGTATATGTCCAGGCTTTTCAAACAACAACCAAATCCACTTAGTATTACACATTTTCCATGTCACAAATAAAAAGCACACTCCACACTCCTTTTCAACGCACGGCAGCCACACCGAGTGGTACATAGTACGACTTTTTGGCAACAGTCCCTGTGACGGCGGTCCATCTATGCTCGTATATAAAAGTGGACGGAAACTTCCGGATGCAAAACCGACGACATCCCGCTCTGAAGCCTTTGGGATTTTCGATTTGCACGAAGCCGGCGGGTGGGTTGGTGGGTCACAAGACGTTCACTTGCAACCGGGCTCCCATTGGACGATTCCAGCTGTCAGTCACACTCATGGTTTGTCGTGGACGTTCCGACAAATGGAAACGTAATTTACAAAGTCGCCGTCGCGCTCTGATTGAACTGAAACTACCTACTTGCTTCCACTCAAACTGACAGAGTCGCCCCCTGGTGGCTAACTGCTAATTTGCATTCCATTTCTGAGACGTGGACATAGTCTTCCAGTTTGGCGCCTAAGGGCAACTGAGAAGAGTATTAGCGGTGAGGGGGAAAAAAACTGATACAGGGAAATATCGTGATAATTTGGAGATTTATTTTTTTTTAGCCTATAATTTTTCTTTCCGAGTCAAATACACGGATACTGAAATTGAAGTGACTCAGCAGTTTGAAACTGAAACACTCCTTGAACTTCACTTAAGTGGCCAAATGGACTACACCTTCTGAATCAATCTACCCACTAATGTCCGTGAAATATATGAGAATAATGCAAATACTGTGTTATTTAAAAAAAAAGACTTAAATATCGCGATAATATCGTATCGGTGTGATTCCCACCCCTAGAGAGCATAGTGAATAACCACCAGGGGGCGAATCACTTGAGTTTTATATGAAAACTGTTGATGTTCTTTTTGTAAAACCCACAGATCAGAGGTTCTCAGACTTTCTATACCAAGAACCACCTGAGCAAACGTTGCGTTCTTGAAGTAACACCATTATCACCAATGACACCTTCAAAGGCCTTTTATGGACCGTCATGAGAGGTTCAGATACTGCATCCTTCTGCACTTTACCTTTATTATCTCTCTCTTTCTATTCTCCTCTAACTACTTACATGTTCTGTTGTGAGTTTTCTACTTAAGCGTTTAGCAAAGCGACTTACAAGATGAATAAGCTACAAAGAAGATAGGAACAGTGGACTGATGGAGGGTGAGAGTGCAGAAGTGGATTCAAGTGCAGTAGGAGAAGGTAAGGCAAGAGCTAGGACAGAAGATGTCTGTCTTCTCGAATTTTCATTTTCTGGTAGCGCTCGGTGGGTCATTCCACCGAGTCTGGATTGTCTCGTGCGGGGTTTTGGCACCGCCAGTCGACGAAGAACATAAGCATTCGTGAGAGCATTTAAGTAGGTGGGAGCAGACCCATGGAGCACTTTGTAGGCTAGCATCAGTGATGGGGCAAAGGGCAAAAGGCAGGGTCACACCCTGGACAGATCGCCAGTCCATCATAGGGACACACACAGAGACAAACAACCGTCCACTCTCACACTCACTCACACCTACGGTCAATTTAGAGTGTCCAATTCACCTACTCCACATATTGCATGATTGACAGCTGCTGTCGTCCAATAGGAGCCTAGTCGCAGGGCGCCGTCTGTGGACGTCCAGTTGCGCGGGACGAATCGTGAATCTGGCGGCTTTCAGAACGGGGGAATTGGGATTTTACTGGATGACATCGCGACCGGTCGCCACTTGGGGTTGGTCCTGCTCCCGCTCTGGTCCGATCGGGGAAAAGAGTTTACCGTTAAAGGTCTGCTCCGAGTCTGGAGAGTAGCTGCAGTTTGTTTTGTTTTTTTTTCACAACAAGTCCTGACCCACGATGAGACACGACACTGCCGGAGGGAAAGAGACAGAACAAGAGAGAGAGAAAGAGAGAGAAAGCGAGAGCCACCATCTTCCTCCTCCTCCTCCTCCTCCTCCTCCTCCTCCCTCCGTTCTCCCGTCCCTCCCACTCACTCCTCACACACTGACTCGCTCAGGTCCACAGCGCCACCTCTGGTGAGCCGCCGCATCTTGCTGAAGTCGTGGTCGGTCCTCAGGTAGGACAGCGAGGGGCCTCCCTCGCTGTGGCCCGCCAGGTCCTGGGGCTGGGCCTGCGCGGGCAGCGCCCTCATCTCGCCGCCGCTGCGCCAGTACAGAGTGTATTGCTGCGGGTCGGACACGCCGAAGGTGGAGGCGCACAGCTGCGCCAGAGCCTGGCTGCTCTCCCCGGCTCTCCACTGCAACGTCCGCACAGCGCTGCGCTCCCCGTCCTGGAACAGTATCCGAACGCACCTCTGGAGCGAGGGAGGAGGAGGAGGAGGAGGAGAGGGAGGGAGGGAGAGAGAGAGAGAGGAGTGAGTGTTCACTGTTTTCATGCAACACGGAGGTCAAGAGGCTTATAGAGTGAGGGCAAAAGAGGGGGAGGAGAGAGAGAGAGAGAGCTGGAGCCAGAGGAGGAGAGAGAGCGGTGCACGCGGCACGCAGGCAGATCATCCACTACAACAAGAGAAATTCACTCTAAAACAAAGGCTTCCCACACAAACTCAACAAGAGCCTCATTTATCCACAATATTTGTCTTTCAAACACTGTACTTTCATACATTTTAACCCTGTATTCAGCTCCATACAATTCCTGAACGACACCAATCAGTTTTAGCCAAAAAAATGACATCACACATTAAAACCTACTTTCTATATTATCGTCTTTCAATCCATTTATACTCGTGCCACTGCATAACCTGTTTGTTTTTACACATTCATATTCATATTTACAGTCACATCACTTCCTACTTATTGTATATAATATATCTATACGGACATATTTATACTTTTTCATATTTTGATATTTAGGGTAACAAAAAGTTCGATATCCAGTCGATACAACAAAAATATTGAAGTTTGATATCCAGTCTCACAGCAGGTCCTTGCGTCTTGTTGAAGAACCAAAGGTTTCCCCTCTGTTGCTGCTCTCTCGCTACAGTATGTTACTAATACTATTTCCTTCTGTAATTTCACAGTTATGCCATATATTACTGTGATTTAGCTTTCTGAAAAAAAAAAAAAGGCATATTTTGTGTGAAATTAAAAGTAAAATTTATATTTATATAAATATTTGTGACGCCTCTTGGCTAAACTCCGACTGTCCTATATAAATAAACATGACTGGATGTGTAACCTGCAGCAGGAAAAGAAAAGAAAAGAAAAGGCTTCCACAGAGAATCCTCTGAAAGTGAGTCCACATCCAAAATTCATAGGAATATAATCCACTTTCCTCTAAAACTGATGCTCGGCTGGGTTCAGCTTTTCCTGCTGCAAACTTTTTTTTCTTTTTTTCCACGCCTTCCCAAACACAACAACAACAACAAAATGAAGCCACAGAATCGAGCGCAAAAGCTGACAAGTGCCACTCTCCAAACAACCGCGTCGTCCATAAGTTATTATATAACGACCGCCTACACGCGCCCTCGCGGCCCCCTGTTTAAATCACACGGCACACGCTGGCAAAACATACACACCATAATCCTGTTTTTGTTTTTTTTTTTACAAACACCAAACCTTAAGAATCCTCACACACACACACACACACCTCTGACACACACACACACACACACCAGCAGCAATTATAATCAACAGGTCTGCCACGGCGAGAACTTACAGAGTCAGTGAGCTCCTCGCTGTCCGTGTGCATATTGTGTTTGCCTGCTTCGCTGGGTAGATGCAGCTCAATAAATTTCATGTTATCTGACCGCCCACTTCTTCATAGCACTTGGCTCACTGATCCCCGCCTGTGTCAGTGGAAAATCTGGCTGCCGGGTGAGTTAGATCGGCTATTTGAAGCCAGAGTGAGGCACCACGTGACCAGACAGAGAAAACGTTGGACGTGGACGACAATGCCGCTCTCGCGTATCTCGTCAGAGGCGACGGTTACACCCCAAAAAAATCTGGGGCTGGGACTGATAATAGGAGAGTCTGAGTGAAAGTGTGTGTGTGCATCAGTGCATGCCCCCACCCCCCCACCCCCCCATCATTGTAAGCCGGCAGCCTCAGATCACAGGATTACCTTTAAAAACTAATCCCCCTCAGGACTCCACATGTGTGTGTTGTGTGTGTGTGTGGGTCACCTGACCTCTGCACCTGTGCCTTGACCTCTAGAAAATGCGAGGTACTTACACAGTTAAGTGTTAGTGAAAGCGTTTAAGGATAGATGAAGAAAATGAAAGTGCTGAGAAACGAGGCTGCAAGCAGGGGGACAGAAGGGAAACAACTAATTTTAGCCACATGTAAAAAAAAAAAAAGCACGTCTAATAAAAATCGACACGTGTTATGAGTCTGCAGTGTCTCAAGAAAAAGATTACTGCTTTTTTTTCCCTCACCGGTAAAGAGCTTTCTGTGGCTGGAAACTAAACTTTTTGAAGCACTCACTGTCCCCCCACACCAAAGTCCATTGACAGAATCAGCAATTTTACATTACAGCTCACGGGAGTCGTTGACCCGCTGCCGCCTCCATCAGTGAGTTCAACTGTTTCAGCGCTTCAATGCCGTGTTTGGAATTCTCTGTTCGGATTCGGGCGAGTGACACAAACTTACCAAACAAGGAAGCCGTGGACCGAAAAGGTGACGTGTCCACGTGAGCTTAAATCGCTCAATTTCTCTATGGACTTTGGTGTGGGACAGAGAACCGTTTGGAAAGTTCCGTATTCAGTGGTAAAAATTGCTCTCAAACTGTGAGATAAAGACAAAACATAACCCCCCAAACTGGTTCAGATACAATGGCATAGTATCCCGTTAATACCCAAGATCATCCCTGAGCCAAATATGGGTCACCGTTTGCTCGTTCCACATCACCTGCCATTGTTACAAATGTAGGTCGTCACATCTCATCACTGCTGATGGATTATCCTCTCGCCCGTGTCGCCGTTTGACAGCTGGGGGAAAACGTGTCGTAGTTGAAGTCACTTTTTAATTATATTACTTCAGTAAAAGTGAAGTTAAAGTCCATATTTGACACTTCAGTCCCAACTATGAGCGCGGCTTCAAACAAACAAACAG
This sequence comes from Solea senegalensis, assembly GCF_019176455.1. NCBI lineage: Eukaryota > Metazoa > Chordata > Actinopteri > Pleuronectiformes > Soleidae > Solea > Solea senegalensis. Next base: position 6,728,454 of record NC_058023.1, on the reverse strand, counting down.
GAAGTGTCTCGATTGGACTTTCAAATTAAAATCGTGGACTTGCTTGTTTGAATAAAAAGCTGTAAAAAAAAAAAACAGTCTTGTATAAAGTAACTAAAAGGAACTAAAAGTACAACATCCTCTTACCAGAAAATGACTTTGGTAGAAGTTGAAGTCACTTATTATAATATTACTTAAGTAAAAGTCTTAAAGTATAAGACATTTACTGTACTTAAGTACATTTTATATCAGAAAATTCCTTTCGATACTTAAGTTTTAGAAGTGAGGATTTAGGACTGAGCCATGGTGGCTCAGTGGTAGGGCGAGTTGTCGTTCAACTGGAAAGTTGTGGGTTCAATTCCTGGCTCTGCTAGTCTATATGTGTCCTTCAACTCTTCTTCTTCTGATTTTATTTGGTAGTAACAAAGAGAGTTATATATAAATAGAAATGTAGTGGAGTAAAAGGGAAGGTTGCTGCTGATATAAATAACAAGGTGAAGTACAGATACGTGAATTTTGTACTTAAGTACAGTAACAAAGTATTTGTACTCGGTTTGATGAATTTGAACCAGATTTGAGCCTGTAGTTTTACACTGCATAACAAACAGGAGTTCCTTCTGTCCACACATTGGTCCACACTTCACTCCGGGCGTTACTACACCGTTTCAAACCCACACACGAATCTGCCAGTGTTTCCGCGCTGTCACTCACGGCTACAGTCGCAGCATTGTTGGGTTTTTTTGTTTTTTTTTCTCCACCGACCTGACTCTGCTGGCTCTCCTTTTGTCTCTGGGCTTCCCGGCTCCGTCTGCAGCTCCACTCCTTCAGCGCCTCCTGGGCGTCCGGCGTCAGGCAGCCGGACAGCGGAGTCTCCCTGTCCAGGCTCTGGATCAGACACAGGCTGGCGTACACACTGGTCAGGTAGTAACCGCCTGGGAGCAAGAACAACACGTGGAGACACTGAATTTAATCTCAGAATTCTGACTTTAGTTTCAAAATTCAGACTTTTTCTTTAATCCCAGAATTCTGACTTTTACTTTAAGATCAGAATATTCTGACTTTTACTTTAATCTCAGAATATTCTGACTTTGTTTCTCAGAATTCAGACTTTAATCTCAGAATTTTGACTTTTTCAAGTCTTCTTTCAGAAACTGAGAAATTGTGGGAAAAAAAACATTGAAACTGATTCATCGACATATTTACATCTGTATCACAACAGTTGATTGGAACTACGGTGGCCTTCACACACCAGAAAGCCCAACAAAAACCAAATTATTCTCATTTTAAAGCAAGTATACAAAGATATACATGGGTATTTGAGTTCAGACGACCCTGCTTTGGTGAAAAACGACTGTGTAAAATGTATGGGATGGATCAGTGCTGCACTAACGTGGTGACCCTCCTCTCCTCCCACACACAGACAGTGAGCGCTCGCATTGATTGAACAGCTGAAAAGCACATTGACAGGTTTCAAAATAAAAGCACAGTTTTCACACCGCTCATCAGACACAGACAGGTCCTGTGGTTCGTACCTTCTCCTCCGAGCCAGGACGGCTCCAGCAGCTCCATCATGTACTCCACCTCGATCAGGATGTGAGGCCTGTTACACTCCACGATCACGTAGGACAACGATGGCAGGAAGTCGTCCCAGCTCACTTCCTGTCCTGTAAAGAAAGAAAGAAAGAAATATACAGGAAGATGAAATAAAGTTGTGTGTTTTTTTTTTTTTTAGATGAATCACCACCAAAAAACCAACAAGCTTGGTTCTCACCATGTAAGGAGCCCATGGCCTTGTGCACGCACTTGCACACTTGCAGCAGCAGCAGGACTTTGTCAATGGGCGAGTGCGTCCTCTGCATCAGCACCAGCTTCTGCCTCACGCGCTCCACGCCGCGGCTGTCCGGGACGCCCGTCCGCACGCCCAGGCGCTCCATGGCGGCGTCCCCTTTCAGACGGAGCAGGTTCTGGGTGAGGCGCTGGCTGGAGCCGTCCTCACTGTGCGACGCTACCAGGGCTTTTTCGAGGTGGGCCTTGAGAGGCCGGAGCACACAGGAGAACATGGCTCGCTCCAGCGCCAGGTCTGAGGACAGAGGGAGGGGGGACATTATTACTCTAGCTCATATTTCGTTGAAGTAGTGAACCCACAATTGTGTTTCCTTGTATTCTTTAAGCGATGAGTTGTAGGGTCAGATCAACGCGGATGATGGTGGGAATCCCAGGGTAGCTCACGATACACGATACATGGTGCGCGATACTATCGCGATATAACGTGGATGGAGCTTCTCTTAACGTAGCTTTCTCCACCATTATCCCGCTGTAAACTCCCTCTTCTTTGGCCAGGTAACTTTCAGTTAAGTGTCTCTCATTCATTTGAATAGCGCCACCGTGAGGAGACATGAAGTAGTGACACCCAGCGAGTGAAACTGGCAGGGACTGTTTACTTTAGAGTGCCTTATTGATTATCATCTTGCACGGGGAAGGACGACAATATATCACCACATCGATATTTTGACCCAACACCATCATAATACCAGTGGTAACAATGTGGTAATAAGGGCACAATATTACAGTCATACTGTGTTGGGCAGCCCATGGCCTAGTGGAAAGGAAAGTTGGCGTATAACCAGGGCCGGCTCTTGGCATAGGCGATATAGGCGGTCGCCTAGAGCGCCATCTGCTGGAGGGGCGCTGCGAGGCGCCCCTCCAGCAAAAAAAAAAAAAATTTTTCAATGAAAACAAATTTTCATTGTTTTAAATTTTTAAAACAATGAAAATAAAAATGATTTTCTATTCCCAGTCGCCCTCATTTGTGTGTTCTCTCTTGCAAATAATAAATATTAACAAATGAATAAACAATAATGTTCCTAAAATGTGGTGCTGCTGAATCACATGACGGGATCAGAGGTCAGGTCACAGACAGGTGAAGCTTTTGTTATTAACGACATGAAAAGGCCGTCCAAGCCCTCGGGAGCCCCCTCCCAACACACACGGGCACCGGAGAGCAATCTCGCCTAGGGCACAAAATTAGGTAGAGCCGGCCCTGCGTATAACCAAAGGGTTGCCAGCTCAAATCCCCAAAAGGACAGCACCCATTGCTCCCCATTTAATTGGACAACTGGAAAATTAACCCCAGCCATGAGGGGGGCACATCCAGAAAACTAAACAAGTATCGGGCCCAAGTGCTTTATCCGGGTTTAGCAAGAAACAGTGCTGAACCAAGCCATGCTAGAACTGTACAAGCCATACATTTACGGTGTAATTAAATGGATAAACCACTTCTTTTTAGATGTAAATCAGTATATTTGGGGATCTAGTGACCAGAGAGGCGTGTCAAAGACCAGAGTTGCGCTTGAACTGTCGCGGAAAAGCCCCATATGTGGACATTAAGTGTGTTTGCTCCTCTGAGCTCAAGACGCTACCTACTGAGGACCCTGGAGTTTAGAATATTCTAATATTTGATAAACCATTGAATATTTCAATAGTATAGTACTTAGTAGTATTATTACTGTACTGTAATGTGGAGTATTACTAATTTATTATTATTAGTATAATTATTGTTGTAGTTATTTTTAATGTTACTTACATATATATATATATATATATACATATATATATATTAGTCCATCATCTACACAGGAGGGCGTAGCTGCTAGACGTTTAATTTACCTATACTGGTATATTGTATATGGTATATCTCTTTGCTCCTGGTTTGTCTTGACAACAGTGAGATACTCGTGTGCATGTACGCTCTCACACGTGGAAACACACACACACACACACAGTGAGAGTGATTCTCCTGCAGTTAGTGCTGAGTAATGTGGTTAACAATTCTCCACAAACACTGTCCATCCATCATTCTTTGTGCATACACTCTACAATATCATTCCCCCTCCTAATTATTCATTCACACCCTCCATTTTCTTCTCCTCTACCTCCCTCTCTGCTCACTCCCAGCCTCCCCTTTCCTTTCACCAGCTCCGCAAAGTACCGGATTACATGTAATCCGATTACAGCCGTGTCAGTAAATGTCTACTCCTAAAAAGCACTGTTGAATTTTTTTTTCTTTCCCCATATTTATCACAGATCTGTGTGTGATTACATCTCAACCTGCCTATTTCTATCCCTCCCTCCCCTCGCAGCCTCCACTGAATCGTGCTGCTCTTCAAGTGAGCGTGGGACTGTGATATCTTTTTATGATAAACGAGGGGGAGAAAAAAAAATGCAAATGCCTCCCACCGACGCAATGCGAGATAAATCAGAATCAGAGTGCATGGAGGACGGACGGGAAGGGAGGAAGGAGAGGAAGGAAGGAAAGGAAGGAAGGCAGCGGCCAACCTGCTCTCCCCTGAAGCCTCTGCAATGCCAGGCAACCATCCTTCATCACGCATTTCACACGCACACACATACACACACGAGAAAAGAAGACAAACCTACGCACAAGATTGTGTCAAAGGATCCGAGTACGAAGCTTCCAAAGTAACACACTACGGCGTGTCTACAATAATGAGAAAAAAAATCACACTTTGAATGCAGTGGATGTGAAAGGCGGGACTTTCCTAATGCTGTTTTCTAAATACGAGACAATATGAGTGAAAGAGTGGGACTCTGACAGCGACCCCGCCCCCACCCCAACTACTTTCGCCATTCAAAAAAGGCCGTTTCCACAGACCTGTGGCCTCGGTCTTTTCAATTAGTCCGTACATTTACATTAGGAAAAAAAGACATTATGTTAGTCCCACTGAAACTGGACTTTTAAAATACACGAGTACAGCAGCTGTTCATCCAATCAATCCACTGATTTTGAGCCAATCCCAGCCGACATATGCCGCGTCTCTATCACGGTACAGTACGGTACGTTTGGAAGGGTAAAGCCCTGAGTCAGCAACAACAACGAGCCACGACATTGAATGCGACACAGCGAACAGCTGGCCAGCTAGAGCCGGACTAGCTCCACTATTGGGGTACCATTTTACTCTGGTACCCCAAGGGAAGGGTGCCAAAAATGGATCACTTGGCGCCGGTTATATTGGTACTATTCCAAATAACATGAAAATATGTACCGCACCAAACCGAAACTGGCCCGGAAACACAGCTTTAGACAGCTGACAGGTCGCCAGTCCAGGGTACAACATGAACCATTCACTCTCCTACTGTTGATTTAGGGTGTCCGATGAACCTGATCCCTAATTTGCATGGTTTTGGACTTACCGGAGAACTCGGTAAGAAAGCACCTGCACACGGAGAGAACGTGCAAACACAGAAAGGCCCTCAGTCAAACCAGGATCTGACCTGGTGACCTTCTGGCTGCGAGTCGACAATGTTAGCAACCGCACCAGCAGTGTTTGAAGCCTGTCAAGTGACCCGGTGGAGAGGAAATTCAGGCTTTAAGTTCACAACTGGCCGCATGCTTAACTGAAACCTGCCTAATTCTGACAAGCTAAAAGGGGGTGTACCACCACCTAGTGGAGTGGAGGAGGAAGACATACGTCTGTCGACCAATTGAGCAGCGTAGTCTATTGTTCTGACCAGAAAAGTCGTGGATGAAGTAAGGACTCAAATATAAAGTGTTTTGATTCAATTGTGTTTGTCAGTTTTCCCTTTGTTTACCTTTCTCGTTCTCTGGCACCAGAGTCTCAATGGGAGGCTCCAGTTCTCCGCTGTCCAGCAGGCAGCACTTCGCCTGGGACAGAAAGAGCCGCAGACCCTGCAGAAGCTGAATGGAAGTCACCCGAGAGGGGGAGGAAGAGGAGGATGAAGATGAAGACAGGGATTTGAGCACCTCCCTCTGCGCCAGCAGGAAGTCCTGAACCATGCCGCCAAAGATGGAGCGCCTGTCTCTGGACAGCTCCTCCACCAGTCGCGTCAGCCGCTTGTCCGGAGCAAAGAAACACACAAAAGCCTCGCTCATACGGTGCATCCCGCCGCGGCCTCTGGAGCGCACCAGCGGGGGGCGCTGGTCGGCGTACATTTGGGTTTGGACCATGCTTTCTGGATCTGAATCCGAGCCATTGTCCTCGTCCATGCTGCTGAAGGAGCTGCTGCTGTCCAGCTCGGCCAGGGACGGAGCGGGACGACGCTCGTGAGCCAGAACCGCCACCTCGATGCCGGAATCCTCTGCTCGGGCTGACGACGGTGGCTTTGCAGGATCCTCCACCTTGGCAGATGTCTTTAGCAGCAAAAAAAGAAAAGTTTTATTAATTAAAAAATATACAATAATACAACTGACTGACCAACAAGTGAATATGAGGGGATTTTAGACAGATTTGAACTTGAAATGACATGAAATTACACAATAATACACCATGCATTGTTTCTGGCAATTATGGCTGTAAATAAACTAAAGTTAAGTTTAGGTTTTAAAGAACCTCGAACAATTATTACCAAACACAACTTGGTCCAAGGTATAACAATAACTCATATTATGTTAGAAATGTGCATGAAATGTGACAAATATGCATGTTTTTGACTTGTTTTTCACTGTAAAACTACAAAAAATATCCTTTATTGCAGCGATGTGCTACTGTTTTGGTTGGTGTCTCACAGATTATGTTTGTGGACGATAATCAGGTCAACCACAGGGAGCATTATCATGTTTTCAGAAGCTTAAACATGTATAAAAAAATGTGGTATGACGTGAAATACAAAAACCTATTACTTCAGGCACATAGACGGACATCATGTCCTCTTCCTCTGCAGACCCTGGCGATACAGCGGGGGTTCTCCTCAGCACTCCGGCCCCGGCGTGAACTCTCCTCTGTGGGTTAGTGCCGGCCTTCTGCAGCCTCTCTGAGCCGTCGGGCTGCTCCACCGACGGCGGCGGCGAGAAGGAGCCGACGCCCTCGAGGGACAGATTCATGGAGGTCTCGGAGAGCCGGAGCCGCATGCTGCGCTTGAAGCGGTGCCGTTTGTTGGAGGCACTGTGGTTTGTGAGTTGTGGCTGCTGAGGAAAAGAAAGGAGTGGGTTCAAGACAATTTAAAGGTTCGATGTGTGTATGACACATAGGAGGCTTTTTTCTTTTTGTTTGTATTAATGTATAAATTGCTTTAGGGAGGCGGCCATCTTACATCCTACCACATTTCTACAGCACAAATGTGGACAACATGTTTTCATATTTAGAACTAGCACAAACAAAAAACAACGTCCTTTCTGGTACACACAGGCCACCGTAGTTCCCTGGTGTGCTTGGGAAAGGGAAGTGTGCGCAGATGAGTCCTTCCCTTTGCTTCAATCTGTAGAGAAAATTGGTTTATAGAATAGACCGTATATACAAAAACGAATGTAGTGAAAGTTCAGGTTCAGGCCTGAAACTAGTGACTGAGACCATTAACTCCACAGGAAATTGTTTACTGACCTAAATCAGGTGAGAAGTAGAAGAGATTGTCCCATTTGCAAGGCTTCACTTTTCAAACTAGGAGCAGTGTTTGCCAACCTTGCTATATGGGGACCTATTTTTAGTTAAAGTGTCCAACTATTGTGATCCAAATCACAATACATTGGTAAATAAGTCACTTCCAAAGTATGCTGCATATTCACATGATCCTGAACTAAAAGGTGGCGAAAAATCTGTGAAATAGATTGGGGACGCCCCGAAAAAAAATCTCCCCTGACTGGTGCACTTGTAATGTTTGTAATGTTTGGATAATGACATATCCTTCTCCACTAACCTTGCAAACCTCTAGTTGCAGGAAGAGCGGGTTGATGAAACAGATTTTGCCTTGTCTGCCTCGGTTTGGCGGCTTACACCGGTCCTGCGTCACCACTGTCTGGGCCTGGCTGCTGCTGCTGCTTGATGCGAATGGGTCCAACGGTCCGTTTTGGAGGTCTGAAGAACTTGGGGAGCTCCAGAAGTCTGGTCGCAAGGTAGACAAAGGGATAAGAGTTCTTCAGTAAAAGGAAACATTCTCTTGGACCTGTGACGGACTGAACAAGTGACATAAGACTGACAACCTCTTAAGTTAAGTTAAGTTAAGCTGTACCTTGTCCCATGTGTGAAATGGCCTCCAGCTGCCTGTGAGTTGTGGCTTTAACAATAGCTTCTGGTAGCTCCAGTGGAAAAGGCAACACATCTCTGCAGACAAGACAAAAAAAACCAAAACATTTTACCATCTATCACCTTAGAGTCTATATGTTTGCTATCTCTTTATCATATTTGCTAAAATTCTTAAGTTTAACGCTCAACATCATTTTTCTTTTCTGTCAGACAACATATTAATGTTTGCTGGTGTTCCCGTCTCAAAAACACAGGCATTTGTCAGGGATTAGCAAGCGAGCCAAGGAACACATGGCTGAAAAAGTGCAGCCAAAAATAAAGTTTGTGCCAAATCTGTTTCAGGATCTTGACAGAGAGAGAGAGAGAGGGAGAGGGACTAATGTCGATGTTGCTCGATAAGAACTGTTTTTATGCTGAATTCTATTTATATGAGAAGTGTAACTGAGACTCAAACATGTCTTGGGCTAGCCATTGTTAGCAACAACGCTCTACGTGGTATTTTACACACACACACAACCCGCATACCAACCTGTGTACAGATAAAAATTGAACATTACTATGGTTACAACTGATTTAACGAGAAACAAATAAGACAGAAGTGCAGTTACGAGTAAATTACGAGTTTGTGATGTATAAAGCCAACCTGTAGGGGGCGTTCTAGTTCAACTTCTGACTGGGAACTCAGACATTCTGACTTCTGACTACAACTTCTTTTGGCTAACTTTTGGCTAACTTCCTGTCCATTGCTACTGCTCCATTGCAACTGTTTGGTGAGAAGGCGGAGCATTTATTTACAAAGAGCCTTACGCTGTGTTCCATTTGTAGTCGGAACTCGTTTGTTTGTGTGCGCCAATGCCCGTGTAGAGGTTGTTATTGTTAGCGTGGGATATGTTTGCGTTGATATATTTTTTTCATCTGCAAAAGATCACATTTCTGAGACACGCACATCAGAACTGGTGAAATAAAATAATTATAAAATAAGGAAAATACATAAAAGTGGAGGCAAAATGGCTCAATAGCGCCCCCAAAGGACAAACCAAGTAGGGCAGAGCTGAAACTAAGTTGTGCCAAATTTAATGAAATGTGGTGGACACATGCCACAGCTCAAGACAAACAGAAAAGTCTATCGGGACCATGGCCTCAACTCGACCGTCTTGGCGATTTACACTTTTTCTTAAATGAACAAACTCGCCTGAGAACTTTGATCGTAATATAGAAAAAACACTTCAGTTTGTACCAAACAAATCAAAGATGAAAAGTTATCAAGAGGTCTCGCAGATTCAAAAGGGTGTGATCACGGCACCCAATGAACACATGAAAACTAAGTTAAGGGCATAGCACCACCTTATGGCAGCACAGCAGTGATGAGGGCTATATATCAGTCCATATCAACGCATTTTTGAAATTCTGCAAAAACCACCACTCCTGAACAGTTGTTTTCTTTTTCACTTGACCGGCCCCCTACTGGCCACACTAGATACTCATTGGCCCCCAGGTCATTTGAGTGTGAGAGTGCTGGTTCAGCTGATATAATCCTATGATATAATAATCACCTGCTGATGCAGTAGAAGGCCACCAGTCGACACAAGTCAGGGAAAGTGAGTGCTGAAGTCTCCAAGGCGAAAGCTGGTAATAGAACAGACAAGAGTTTGACAGCTGTGGAGGCAGTGAGGAGACGGCTGCAAATTTAACAGGCTGTATGGCAGCTGCAAATAATTTGGAGGAGCCATCTTTTTTTCACCGTCTCACATCACTTCACCCTCTGCAGCGTAAACACTGCACTGCAGGAGAAACGATGCGTGAGCAGGGGGGGCGATAATGACAATCCACTCGTTCTGTACTCACTGGAGTCTTCCTCGCAGATGAAGAACTCCCTAACAGAGGAGGCACTTCTGTCCACCGTCACTCTCAAACACAGCACCTTCCTCTGGCTGGCGCTGCATTTACGCACCAGAAACGTCTGCGTATGGCGACAAAAAAAAACACACACAAGACAATAACAAAGAAAAACAGACGTCGTGAGGATATCTGACACAGATGGTGCACATAGGGAAAAACGTAAACTATAATGAAGGAAACCAACGTGTTAAAGCTGCTTTTAGCGCGGAGACGTTCTATTATTGTGTCGTTTATTCAAAAAGCAACTTAAAGTGCTAGTTCTTGAAACCTTTATGAATGTATTTACTGGTTTTCAACATAATAAAACCAATAATTTTAATAGGAATAATGATGAAACAAGAATAGCTACAAATAAACAATCATACACACACAATAAATAATAACTATAGTATGTATATATATTTAAAAACATTGCTTATGAGGAAAATAAATAAATAAACATATAAAAAGTTGTCACAGTCTTCATAGATTTTAGCATTTAAAAATGTGGTGCTGTAAAACAACATATGAGCTCATTAAAAGCTATTACTGATTTAAATTAAAATTCAAAAAAAGCAGTTTCTTACAAAAACTGACGATATACACTTAAGAAATTGTTATAAACAACAATAATGTTAATGTTTTCGTGTCGAAACATGTATTCCAGTATGCATCTTTTTTCATTTAATAAGAACGTGATTGATTATCGATTGATTGGACCTCACCCCGACAGGCTCTCGGAGCAGGATGTAGAGCGCCGAGTCGTGGTTGAGCGACAGCTGCAGCCACACGGGATGAGTGAGCAGCAGACGATCCAGGACGCTGAAGCCACGCTGAGACCCTCGCTGGCTACCGCCCACCGCCTGCATCTGAAACACACACACACACACACACAGACTAAATACTTAGAGCAGCTTTAATTAGTCTGCTTTTAACCAACTGCACGTACGACTGAGGCATAACTTGAAAATGAAGTTACGGGTCTAGAGTTACATAAACTGAACTCTTTTCCTCATCTTTTCAACTGAGGACTTATGCTGACTCAGCATTCCCATTTGGCAACACACTTCTTCTACTTCTAAAAGTAATAATAATAGCATATATAGTATAATGATGACCATATTTTACAAAAATAACAATACAAAGCACTATAATCTTCTTTTTCTTTTTTAGTCCAGTGGGTCACATGACATTGGAAACACATTTTTAAAAACTGAAATGCATAAAAACACCACGAAAATCAATATAAAATACATTAATAGAAAAAGGACTAACATTCATCGACAGCAGTGAGATGATTTGATATTGATTTGGAGCCAGTGTGACACATGACATTTTAACGCTAATAGACCATGAACATCACATAAAAGATAAACCAAATCCAATCAGACTGTGACTGCATTACCACTTCTCACATTTGTGTTGCCAGGAAAAGAATAACGTTGGTTTTAGACTAACCTTCTTAGTTCTTTGTGGTTTATTTTTAGACGGGATCTCAGAGAGAGAAAGAGATAAAGGTGCAATAATAATTTCTATTTTGGATGTTCGCCATCATAACTTTCAAAAAACGTAATAATTCCAGGCAACTTTTCTGAGATATATATACATATATATATATATATATATATATATATATTTAGTTTTTTTTAATTACCAAACCTGTTTTAAAAGCAGCTCTGTTCACCTTTAGTCCTTCTGTCGTCACATCCACAAGTGACAAGTTGACTTTCATTTCGTTTGAACTGCACCTTTCTTTATTTCTGGCCTCGTAATGTTGTCATTCAATCTCTCTCTCTCTCTCTCTCTCTCTCGCTCTCTCTCGCTCTCTCTCGCTCAGATTGGCTTGCTGCTGGATGTCACACTGTGTGGGCTGCCGACGAACGCTTGCGAACGTAGCAGCAGATGGTTGCCATGGAAACCTGGGGCCTATCATGCCCACATCCTACCAGGCATTCCCACTCAGTGAAACACCCGCTCGCGCCCTCTCTTTCTCTCTCTCTCTGACAGGTTGGAGACACACACACACACACACACACACACACTTGTACAGTATGACACACACACACACACACACACACACACACACAGGTTCACACATAACTATTCTTTTCAGGACTCACTGATTTCGCCTTAACAAAGCGTTATCACTAACATTAACCATAACCAGTTAATGACTAACCCTGACCTTAACCTAACCACAATTCAAATATTAGTTCTAAACATAACCAGTTCCTCACAAATGAGGTTCTGTCTCTTTAGGACCAGGTTTTGGTCTCCATGAGGACGACTGGTCCTGACAAGGTGGGTGCTTATGCAAAGAGGCAACAAATACAAGCACACACAAAACTACAAACCCGTTTTTATATCTTAGTGAGGACACATCATTGACATGATGTGTTCCCCAGCCCCTCACCCTAACCTTAACCACCACAACTAAGTGCCTGACCCTGACCCTTAACCAAAACCGAACCTAAACACAATTCTAACCCTCAAACCCGGTCTTAATCCTGAAAAAAGTGGTGGGGCCCAGACAAAATGTCCCCACAAAGACAGGTTTTTACATGTTTCTATTAATAATGTGTTATATTATTATTATCATAATAATGTTTCTCAGAGTAGTTCACCCCTATCAGATGCTGCAACCTGTTCTGCTTCTATTAGAGGACACATTATGCATACTGTTTTCATTCGTATATGTATATATATGTATATATATATGAATATATATATATGAATATATATTGTATATAGTTGTATCCGTGCGTCAGTCTGTGGAACCATTAACAGTGGATGGTAACTAGTGTTAGAGGGGGAGAGATGTCAATCAATGCTGGGGCTCAGTGTTACATAATGAGGACGGGGTCGCTGCAGACTCTGTCAAACAACTGTGGAAAAACGTATCGACAGCGACCGGCACCGACCTCAGAAAAACAGAAAAGAATCGATGAGCGCGCTACAGTATTACATAAACACATGACCTTTATTATCGTTAAAGCAAATGGAGTTAGGGCAGGTTTTTACGGTCCAGGCGCACAAGGTTCTTCATTTTCCTTGAAATAATAGCGTTTTTTCGCACGCCACAAAACCCGTTGGTTAAATGGGAAATGGGAGGGGCTAAAAGCTGAGCCAAAAATGGGTGGGGAAGCTCTATACCCAACAGACGGTCAACCATTTTGGTTCGAACGACGATTCGGAGCCGACCTTTGGAGATTTTGCACCAATGGTATTTGAACAAACTTGTTTTCGCTGTGTTGTACCCACAATGCCCTGCATTGTAGTCCACTTCCTGCGTTAGGTTCACTTGAACCGAACCGACGCCTGAGTTTTAAGGCGGACCAGAGTTCGGTTGCCCATTCACACCTCCCCCAAACGAACTGCACTGGGGTTCGATTAAGAAGGGCTGGTGTGAATGCACCCATCGACGCACTTCAGGTGTCTCTGTCTTCCACAACAACACATCACTGTCGAATTAGCTGAGGATTAAAAAGAATAAACAGAGTGGGTGCAGAGTGTCACGCCATTACAGATCCACAGCAAAAGATAGTGAGAGAAAGAAAAAAAATAACAGAGAGCAGGACCCATGTGTTTTGCTAGCCATTTCCAGGTCCGCCTTACATAAAAATTCAACACTGCCCACACACATAACGCAATAACACACACACACACACACACACATTCACATGGAGACTTATGTAATTCCCCCTGAGAAAGACAGAGACAGAGAGGGAAAAACAAAGGAGATTAGATAAAAGATGAAAATGATGAAAAGAGAGAAGTCGGGACGGAAAATTAGACCTGGGGTGAAGAAATCTCTGCAGCGCCGAGGTTCAAACTGTCAGAGGGAGACGTGTACACTGGGTTTCTAACAAGGTGTTTGTGCAGCTGCAGGCGGCAGCAGAGGCAGCAGCCTGGAAACCCAGCGGGACAGACGGGAGGATGCGACGCTGCTGGTGCTCGCTGAGCACTTAAGCGAGAAGTAGACGGAGAGATAGTCAAGGCACGACTTGTCAGGAGAGGAGTGGAGGGGAGTGAAGTGAAGTGCCGGGCGGGAGAGTGTGGGGAGTTGTCAGGGGGAAGTGGAGTTTTGGGAAATCCGAACTCACGTTTTCCTCTTCTGGGATCAGCCGAGTCAGGTCCTTGTGTTTTAAAGTGGGGGAAAGAGCTGACAGTGGTAAAACTATTTTGGGATAAAGGGAGATTTTTGTTTTTAAACTGTGGTTGTATGAGGCACTGACGTGTCAGGGTATCTATATTTTTTGGAAACCAATTTCAATGACCTTTTTAAGACCTCAAAAAGGAAGAATTAAGAAAAAGAAATAAAGATTCAGAATGCTTTTATTCCTCCCAATAAACAACAAATCAAATCAAAGCTATCCACCAACAATGGTTTCTTGCCATAATAAAGGTCTAAAATAACGCTATTGCTACCTTGATCTTATAGCCAGTAGCTGGCTAGAGGTGTGTAGTGTAGTTTCGAGACCATTAAAAGTGAACTCATGGCTGTTTTCCTATTCATTTACAAGAGGAGCATGCCCGTGTTATTGTTCAAAAGTAGCTATCAAGATGGCCGCCAAAACGGTCATACTTTGGTGAAGTGTTCCTGGCAAGGTTGTGTCGTGTAGGGTGTGCAGTGCCGTGAGGCAATATGTGCGAGACCTCCTGATTCTGAGGACTCTGAGGTCGGCGGCCCTGGTCTTGCAAGGCTGGTTTCTGGTTCTTTACTGTAGAGCTCTGTTTTTTTTTTGTTTTGTTTTGAGAAGAGTGTAGGACGAGCGAGATCACCGACAGCTGCTTGTGGTGAATGATCGTCCTGATGCAGATGGACGACGTCACGGAAGCAGCAGCCTGTCCGCCTGCAGACCAGTGGCCTGACAGGCTGCGGAGAAAGCACAGCGGCGCCCCCACACCATCAACAAAGTCCACCTGGTCTGAATTTCGAAAACCTCCAGATGTTCCACGATGACAGACTTGTCATGAGACAGAAGAATCTGGAGAGGACCATTTGTCCATCCAGCCTCCCATGTACCTATTGTGTTTTCTTGCTTCCTTCTACTAGAGTAAATCATTTCCTACATTCCCCAGAATGCATTTCCTTTGCCTCCAGAGACCGTGCAGGGACTTGTATTCTGCTGGGTAACATGTGTAGGAGGGAACAGATATAAGTGCACGGGTTTCCAGCGAAGAGAAACCGACCTTTGCACTCCACTCAACACATCTTCCAGCTGCCGGGGAGAAATTAGCATCTCAGCGTCTTCTATCTTTGTGATCATGAGGATCAAGCATGCCCGCTGCTAATGATGGTGTTTTTGCTTCATCTATTCTCAAGAACTGTGTGTTATCGTCAGCGGAAACGCCTCGCTGATAAGTCATCTGTGTTGCACTTTAAAGGCTTGCCAATCATCAACCAGATAAAGGAAAAACAAACAAACAGTGAATCCCTCAAATCTGTGAACAAGAGAATAACGATAAAGAGACATATCACTAAAAAAACACCAAAGACGGGAGAGTATGATACACATCCTGACCCTTCATGCCAGCATCCGATCATCGGCTTTAGAAACAGCCAAACTGGGAAGCGTATCTCCCAATCATGTTGAGATTCACAAGCTTAAGCCCATTCACAACTGTGTCCAAAAGCTTAAAAGCCAACGATGAACTGTTATCACCGCAGTATCACTTCCTGCCATCCATGCGGCCCAATCGTCAGAAGACCGGGCGGACTTTTCCACGCATTTGGATTGAGCTGGAGAAGACGTTTGTGTCGCAAAACCTTGTCACTGACCTTTCTAAGGTTTTCAAGCGTGAAGTCACGTCATTTGTTATTGTTAGAAAGTAGCTACAGAGATGGCCGCCAAACGGCAACACTCTCCTAGACGTACTTTGGGGAAGGGTTCCAATTCGGGGCACAAATTGGGTTGTGATACCTAAAATTAATCGACAACTATTTTGATAATCGATGAATCAGTTTGAAGCTTTTTTCATGGTTAAAACAAGATCTTCGATCTTTTAAGCTTCTTAAATGTGAATATTTTCTTCATTTCTTTGCTCTGGGTAACAAAGAAAAAGAAACACTTGAGACCATCATCACTTCCAGGTTCGACGAAAACCGACCAACATTTTTGAAGGTTTTCTGATATTTTATGGACCAAACGATAACACGATTAATCGAGAAAATAATCGTTAGTTGCGGCTCTAATGAATAAACTAAACTAGTTGCCCCTGACATAACCACATTTCACATGCGTGAGCAGCTCTCACAAACAAACCAAAAAACACGAGACAAACTCTGACAATGACTGCGTTTCCCATTATTCATCCCCCGTCATCGAGTTTCATCGACAATGCTCATCTGCTCATCAAGAGTGACCATGACGGCGGCTAAGTATAACAAGCAGCCCATCACTGCGCGCGTAGGATGACTAATGGATGGACATAATTGCAGTGGGCTATAAGTATCCACAGGGGGCAACAGTGGACCAACTGGTGGCCTGCTGACTGATGACAGGTGTCCGTGTTGATGCCTGTTGCAAGAGCGCAGTCGCAAATGGCACTCGGGGCCGAGGACAAGGAAGTGAGAGCTGCATGGTAGTCTCTCTCTCTCTGTGTGTGTGTGTGTGTGTGTGTGTGTGTGTGTGTGTGTGTGACAAAGTCGTACACAGGCATTAATATGAGTCAGAATGGACACTTGTGCTAGGAGAGAAGAGCTGTTAGCATAACTGTGAATATTCATAATTTTAGAAGCATATCGGGTCACTGGTGTACAGATTCAAATACTTCTGTCAGACCACTCTGTGTGTGTGTGTGTGTGTGTGTGTGTGTGTGTGTGTGTGTGTGTGTGCAGGAGAGACAGAAGCATATAGTAGACCATCCATCACGGTGTCATAAAATCTTTAAACTGTCTCATGTGTGTCTTCAGGAGAGACCCACAGTGTCTCTTCTGTGTTTTTTATCCATTTTCATTTGACATGTAACTAAGTTGAAAAGAAAAGAACCTGCAAAAGTAGAAATCATTAAACAAAAACTTTTTTTTGTAATGTTGGAGGTAGGATTCAAAAATAAGGATGACGAAATTTGATGAATTACATCGGGGAGGTTGTAGCTACGCGTGGTAAAAACACTGCTACAGTGTTTGTAGACATAAAGTTAAGTTATCTCATTTTGTTTGATGTAAATTTATAGTGGGACATATTATGAGCCAGTGGGCCCCTGGGCACTAACTGAAAAAGCCCCCCCCCACATTTGGCTGAGGGGCCCCGTTATAAAATCCCCGATCTAACGCAGTAGCAAAGATAGGAGGCTACTATCAATTATCAATAATCCATTCTTACATTTATACTTTCATGGTTCTTTTTTCACGGTTTCTATGTCTCAACTGCCAAAGAACGACAGACTTAATGTTCCAGTGCAGCACCTCTATCGCCCCCCTGTGGGACGTATGAGCAATTACCACAACACTGCAGCCCCGATTTGACCACCTTTTTCTATCATACTTTACGTGTTGTCTATCCGTCTTTTACTGTACGCTCGCGTAAAAGGCAAGTGTATTTTTTCAGCAGTAGATTTAAATTCTGAAACTTTACTCTGCACTGCATGTCTCCACAGAAACAAAATCAAACGGCTATAATGAGAAACACAGAGAGCGACGTGTGGAATTAATAGGCTTCATTTTAGTCTTCAATTAGCAGCTTCTTCAACACTCTGGTGTATTTTCATGGTAGATAAAGTTTTCTTTCACATTTGTGTTTTTTTAAGCGTGTTGTTTTAAAAGTAAAGCTGCACTTTCAGTGACAAACATCAATTTTTCTGCAAATAACGATCTCGTTCCAGGCTCGGCGCCCACTTTTATCCCCCTCCAAAAAGAGGCTGTCACTTGTTGTCACATCTCAAAATAAATGAATAAATAATCATTTTTTTTAAAAAAAAACAATAAACAACCTGCATTGTTTCACCTCGCTGCCAGATATTTCTCAATAAATAATAAAATAAAAACTATAATGAGTGCTTGGAGGGGAAAAAAACAGCAGGATCCACACACTTTGGATGGTTTGTTATTGTCACATTATTATTGTCCTTTCCCGTGTTGACCTGAGCTCGACTGTGTGTGTGATTCACAGTGTGACCGACGGACAGATCGGCATGAGGAGCTCTTCATACAAACACAGTTTTTCTCTTTACATAAGGAGCGTTAGGTAACGCCAGGGGGATTTAGATCAAATAAGGACAAGTCCAATTTTCAAAATGGAAAAACTGAACACATTTCCTAAGAGTTTGTTTTTTATTATGATTCATGTACTTGCTTAAAAGTCTTTTCAGGTTTGATTAATTGACTTTGGAGTTCAGTGACGCTGAAAAAACAGGAAGATATTCTACATTTTGTGACGCAAAAAGTGTTACTTCTTTGCTCTTGAACGAACAACACATTAGACGATGTATATATCTAATCAAAAACAAATAATAATACAAAATGTTCTATGTTCTATCTCATTTATCATGATAATTGATCAAAATCAACTTGATTGATCACCTTCTTTTTTTTTTTTTATCATCCAGCCCTACACTTAGGATGCAATCTTTTCCCAACAGCGCACACCCACTTAATCTCTTAATCTCATTTTCCATCGCATTTCAAAGCGTGCGCTTCCGCATATAATCAGCGGCGCACGTGAAGTCTTCTCGACTGTGAGAGTGATGGATCACTTTCATGCTGCGTTTGTAGATTGTGTTAGAGTGACCACAAGAGGACAAAAGCCTGCATTATTGCTGTTCACTCGGAGGCAGCTGCAGAGTGAAGGAAGGAGGGAAGGAAGAAGGTAAGGAGGGAGGGAGGGAGGGAAGGTTTCGTCAAGTCAAACCACTTCATTTTCAAAGTTTGTGCTCACAAACACTTATCTCTAATAAAAAATGGTTCAGGAATAAACATCAGAGTCATGCTCAGGACCAAAGAGAGTTTGTTTCAGAAGACACATAATCTGGCATAAACTGAATCACAAGACACATAATCTGGCATAAACTGAATCAGAAGACACATAATCTAGAATGAACTAACACCAAAGACATGTTTGTTTCTTGACTCAGAGACAATCAGAAGACACATAATCTGTCATAAACTGAATCAGAAGACACATAATCTGGCATAAACTGAATCAGAAGACACATAATCTGGCATAAACTGAATCAGAAGACACATAATGGGGAATGCACTGAATCAGAAGACACATAATCTGGAATACACTGAATCAGAAGACACATAATCTGGAATGCACTGAATCAGAAGACAAATAATCTGGAATGAATTGACATCAATTGACTCACACTGAAGCCATTAACCACCAATAATCTCCAAAATCTAACTATAGACTCTAGAGAAGATAAATGTTTGTATTAAAGCACTTTTCTAGTGACTTGATGACCACTCACATTCAATTCACCCATTCAACCGCTGCCATCACAGCTGTCAAGTGTCTTGCACAAGGACACATCGGCATCAGAATTGAACCCACTGTGAGCTACAGTAAAGACATGCCTCCCGACAGAAGCGGCCATCTTGTGCCAGCATGTTCCTATGGCAGCCCGAATGGACAAAAAGTGCAGCAGACGTTTATGGCGAAAACCAAAAGTTTCCTGTCATACAGGAATTATAACAAAAGATATTTCTGTCAGATTTTACAGAAATGGTGGAAATTCATTTCAGCTTTTTGGCCTCTTTTTTGACCTGGTATTATGACACAGTCGACTGTCAGCGCCAGTTTTTGCAAAAGTTGAAGAATTTAAATGCAATTGGCGCGCAGCCACGGCCCAGTTGAGGGGAAGATCATGTCTGTGCATTGACTTTGTATGTACACTTGTCCAGTGTGAACGCGGCATCAGGAGGCGTCCGGACCTCAACTAGTCCTGAACATTGTCTTCAAGTGACTTTTTGTTTTTTTTCCTCGTCTGTCAGTCAGAATTTCATCTGCCAGAAGTGACAGAAATTTGCCTTAGGGTTGAACTGAATTTCAGCTTTTTGCATGTGTTTGGCTGTAGGACGACTGCGATGATGAAGATGTTGACAGTTCCTGAGCAGTGATGGGGAAGCCTGCCATGTACATGAGTCAGGTTACTGTAGCGGGTCTGTCTGCACCGAGGACAGACACAGAGACAGACAGAGGGACTGAACTCTGTCCAACAGAGTCTGAGCGTCATGCTAAGACACTCCGCGATCTCACTCCTCCTACACAACACAGGGCAGAATGTACCCCCAATTCAAACACACATATACTGTACATACACACACACACCACCTTCAAGACGAATATAAAAACCCATTAAAACACTCTGCGAACGCAGCAACGCGGCCCTCGTACGGCAGTCACACCTCACCCCCTCCACCCCGGGAAAAGAAGCAAATAAATAATGAAATGAAATGAAAACTCATCAGTCATGTGAAGAGTCACAAAATGCCACTTTTGCAGTATAACGTGCCTCCGAGATCTAACGAGCAAAACAACAGCGAGGAAGTGGGAACATCACATCCACTCCCACGCAGGCAGGATGGCACTTCACTTTTTAAGTTATGTAACAGTCCAATGGTGTGAGATTGCATTCCAAAGGGGAGACAGGAGATCAAGACACTCAAAAATAATAACAATAAAAAAAAAGTGTCTGAGTGGATAATTGAGCACTGCTCATGTCAGCAGAAATAAACACACACACACACAGGTGAATAAATGACATTATTGTGTGGTGTTTGTGAGCTGGAAGGTGGAAAATGAAGAAAAGACTGAATAATTCCCACAAAAACTGTATCCTGAGGATAAACCTGAGGCTGTTAATTAATAAAACACCCACTCTTCATGTCTCAAATGTCATATTTGCCTCACGTTTTCACTGCTTGAGTTTTGGGTTATATATATATATATATATATATATATATATATATATATATATATATATATCTCATTTGACCACATATATTACATCTGACTGAGCTGCATTGTTTCCACAGAGACGTCTGCCTGCAGACCGGAAACTACGTTAAACAACAACAACAACGACGACGACAACGACGGCAACAACAGACGCCGACGCGCTTTGAACTTGTGGAAACCAAAAAAAAAAGAGCAAACATCAAAGCAGATGCCGCAGGCGCGTGCCAACTCTCCAGGAACTCCTGATGCGGTCTTTTTTTTTCTTTCTTTCTTTCTTTTCTTTTTTTTTTGTTAGTAAATCAATCATGTTTTTTTTTTATAGAAAAATCTGATCCAGAAAAACAACAACTTACCTTGTGTGTGTGTGTGTGTGAAGGTGGGGACAGGTGCTGGTGCGCGGCGGCGGCGGCGGCGCTGTGCGTGGTCTGCTGTCTAATTAAAGGCGTCCGCGAGAGTTTGGTGGTGCGTGAGTGTGAGTGTGTGTGTGCGTGTGTGTGAGAGCATGGAGCAGCAGCAGCAGCAGCAGCAGCAGCAACATGCTGTGGCAACGCGGCAATAATAACGCGGGGCTCGTCAGGAAGAATGCGCACAGCACTGGCGACAGGGCGGAGGAGAGCATTTATTTATTTATTTATTAAAATTCTGGCTGCAAGTGATGCTCAGTCACAGTAGAGGGAGAGATTGTGTGTGTGTGTGTGTTTGAATCCCCCCCCCACCTTCCCTTACTCTCTCGCCACACTCACACGCCCTCAGACCAAAACCACAACTTGATAAATCAACCCCACAGCAACTTCATTTAAAGCTGTAGTGCGTAACTTTCGCCCCCTCTTATGACCGTCATGATAAGTGAGGATTTCTTTAGATTTTATGGCTGCAGAATTGAGCGAGTGCTTACTACTGCTCCTTTCACCAAGATAACTCTCACTTTCGATATCTGGCAGTTATTCAACCCTTTAGCATTTACGGCGCAGAGAGGATGACGTCGCAAACGTGTGACGCGCTTGGTGAATCTCGTCTGCGATTGGACGGTCGCTCCACGGAAGTCAAGAGTTCTGCCGTAATGACAAGTATTTCTCTGCTTTCTGGTATCCATCCATCCGCTAGTCCATAGTTCTTGAATTTTCTAGATATCATAAATCGGTCTAGGAGTTACGGTAATGAGAAGTATGCGTGACAAAAGTAGCAGAAGGGATAAATAATGCCTGCTACGATGTTTCCCCATGTCTTGTTTCGGGCGACTGGCAACACTACGTATGTATCAAACCATTGTTCACGAAACTGTGCGAGTTCATAGATCATCGGGGAGGCGGGGCAAGGAGTTGTCAATCATGGCTACATAAGCGTTACCGTGGTAGTCCGTTGAGGAGACGTCAAAGAGGCGGAGGGTACTGTCGCCAAAGCTCAACGAAATGTTCTTTGGTGTCACTCGGGGCGTTAACATGCATGGTAGAAGTCCGACTTTAGTCAGACTAAGACAATAATTGAATTTTCTTAATGTGATGTTAACACGTTAGTCCCCCTAAAATCAAGCTAGTCTTAGTCGGACTAACATACCCGGATTGAACCCAGATTACTCCTGCATGTATACAGTGGCGTCAGACTTGCAGTTCTGTCTATTGTCCCAGAAGAAGAAGAAGACGACGTAAACGGAAAAGAACAAACAACACAATGGCGTCGGCCAAAAGAGCCACTTTTGGACTGAAGGAGAGACAAGATTAGAAACACAGCACCATCCATCTTAACATCCAAAGACCATCCACTGCCAATCACTGTTGTTTTTCATATCTGTGTTTTATCCACACAAATACAGCGTTTCGGGAGCCCTAACAACGCTATTTTCTGAAAACAATGACGTGTCTCTTGCGCTTGTATTTGCTGTCGCTTATCTTGGTCGTCTTTCCCTTGTTATTCAAAAGTTTGTAAACTGCACATATGCTGTATGCCGCATTTAGCTGTATTTGTGTTACCACGCCATGCACAGGCCTGGCATATGTACTACAGCCTTTAGAGTCATTATGGCGGGCGGATGAAGACATTTCCTGAAACGGGGAAAATCCTTTTTAAAAACAACAAAGAAAAAGGTTGTTTCACGTTTCCGTGTGGATAAAGCTGGAGGATAAAGCCGGAGCTTATCACCATTCTCAGTTCTCAGCTTGGGTTTTTTTGTGTCTGTGGCGACATCGCACGAAAAAAGTTCCACAAGTGGTTTCTACCGCGTAAAATAAACCTGGTTAAAACTATTATAATCGCTAATCACTTTTTTGGCTTCCCGCAAACATGATCATACAATATTGGAAAAGCGTCAGATCAAGTCTGCATTCAGTACTTTACATTGTAGCATTGTGAAAGTGAAGACCGATGGTGGCCAACAGGGACCCTTTATGGATATGGACAACAAGGAGCTGTCAAGGGTGTCATCCGAGGCAGCACTCAAATCACACATCAATAATGTCACTCATTCAGTGCAGTACTGCCATCTAGGTTCACACCCTGGTCACATCACGCCTCGACGACCTGACAAATCCATCCCTAAACTGCAACTGGTCCAACACTCCTCTGCACGGATCATCCCTTAGAACCCGGTCCACACAGACCTTGAGCACTACCTGGGCATGCTCCCTGTAGGACAACACTTCCAGGTCCAGTTGGTGGTAGATTGCTGTTATGGTCAAAAGAGACCATGAAGAAGATGGTAGCCATGGAAACGTGCTTGAAGTTGTATGACGAAAGGCCCTACGAAAGGCAAAAGGCCCTACATCACCATGTATATATCAATGTATATGTATATGTATATGTAAATATATATATATATATATATATGTATATATATGTACACACATATATATATATATATGTAAGATGTGTTTATAATTACTCAGTTTGGTTGTATCATTGCTCATTTTCCCTAATAAGGCTCATCTTTCACAGTTCCCTCGCTGTGACTGTGGTAAAGCTGTTGAGACGCGTCACAAAACCGGAACTGGACTTTGACGCACGGTGCTTTTTTTCCCCCTTCTTCTTGTGAGCTATTTCTGGAATGCTGTAACCATCTTTTTTTCCTGCAGGTGAGGATGTGTCGTCCTCCCTCTGCTCACTAGAGGGCGCCACAGGCCATCTTTATAGGCTGAGCCCATATGATGGTGAAGTGAGTGGACTGTGGTTGTAATGAGGGAAGGTTTACGTGCTGGGTAATTTTTTTCACAGTTTCTTCCTCCTGCCAACTTTTATTTTAAACGCAGCTGCTCCACTTTTTTCATTACCTTCCTGGGTGCGCCATTAAACGGACTTTAAAACCTTAATGATTCATTTAAAGGTTCCCAACCTTCTCATGAAGGTCTGTGTGATCCAATAAAAGTAGCTGGCAGTTCGTCCCATGCCTGGACACTAACTGAAAAGAGAACTGCATCCCTTACTGGGAGTGGAATGGGTCAGTTTGGCACACTTGAAAAATAACCATCCCCAATCATTCTATTCTTTGGCACCCATATTATGGGGTACCAGAGTGAAATGGTACGGAACGGTCAGCTGATTGGGCGACAGAAAAATGTCACTTTCTTGCGATTGGTGTAAAAATCCAAATGGAGATCGAGGCAAACGTCCACAGTCTATTCACATACGTCTTGTTTAACGTCTTGCTTGACAAGAAAGACCTGCTTGGCATAAATCTATCAATGCAAGGTGCACATTGTGCAGGTTTCTCCTATTTGCCGTTATGTCCTCAACATCTATCTCTGATAAGAGACGTGCAAAGTATTTGTTTGACCTTTTTGGAGCCCTGACTACCTCGCAGAATTTGTCGTCGTGGAAATAGTTCACTCTGGACCGATGTGGTGGACTCAGTCGCTGATCAGCGGAGAGACAGACAGACTGCCGTACATCTGCTGTGGCTAAAAATACAGACGTGACCTCAGTGTCCCAGGACTGACTTTATTGACTCTGTCTGTGCTTTGAGGCGATTCCACCAAAGTGCCAGCTCTAAGTTGCGGCCAATTTTGCGATAAAAGAAACTTTGTGTGCCATCATTTTGTTTCCATTATTCCATAATCATCAATAAAGACAATAAAAAAGTGTTTTAAAGGTGATATTTGTAAGAAATAAAGTATTATCATCAGTCATGCATGATAAAATTCCAATTTTAGTCGGACTAAAGGTGCTGGTATCCTTGCACGTCAGGGTCCTGTAGTATCTCACTTCACTTCATGTAAACACGTTACATGCTAAAATCGAGCTAGTCGGACTAACATACCCGGATAATGTGATTCATAGTGCAATTACGCCTGCATGTATGAGCTTAGTCAGACTGGAGATGGACTTGGCGTTCTGTGCATCCTCTCCGATCTTTTACCCACAAGTAGAACAACAAGTACAAACTGTGGCAGCAGCGGCATCTTTCTTTGGACAGCACAGCAACCACAAGCAAAAGTCAACAGGAAACTAGCTTATAGAGAGACACAGCACCACCTACGGAGGCGGAGTCTGACGTACACGGCCAATAAATCACTTTTCATCTCCGGTATGTATACTCGGACTCGTCACGCTGTCTGATTGCCTGTCTTAGTCAGACTACGGCCTTAGCTTGATTGAAGTGTGCATGTAAACGTACTCAGTGATTAGAGGAACAAAGCTACAGCCAATATGTGCACAAATTAGTTTTCAAGTGGTTGGTCGCAAACGGTCAACCCACTCAATAACTCAGCTTGTAATATTTCAACAAACCGCAGCAATGACGAACGTGAACAAACAGAAAAAACCTCCATACCCATTCAAAAAAGTTGGCACAGCATAACAGCACAGTTATGTACGTGTATGTGTTTGAACACAATGTTGGGTATATATAAGTGCATGTTTGTTTTTAAGTATTTCATCAGATTTGGCAACCGCACTCTATTTTAAACGTTATAAGTCGCTGTCGTATGTGTTTCATCTTGACCCCAAAACTGGCACAAGAAACGGTATCATTCCAAGGTCAGGATATATGTGTGTGTGTGTGTGTGTGTGTGTGTGTGTGTGTGTGTGTGTGCGTGTGTGTGTTTAAATGTCCCATTTGCTGCGGTCTGCTGCTGATCGCCTGCAGTGAAGAAGGAACACTTCAGATGATGATGATGATGATGTGTGGCTCCTCAGTGTTTCATCAACACCACGGCATCTTTAACATCACAGTGTGTGTGTGTGGTGTGTGGCTCCTCCGTCCACTGAGTGGAAAAATCACTAGTGTGGCAATCGTAAACCAATGGCACAGAGATAATTCTAATTAATTGGATCACACACACACACACACAGTCTACTTCCCATGAACTCAGAGGACATCACATTAGTAGTTGACTGTTATACTTGTTGTCCGTTTATCTTAACTTTAACTCTTAACTTATCCTTTATCTTAACTTTTGTCAGTTTGACTTATCTTCTTATATAAGATGTAAAATGATCTTGAGTGTTTGAAAAAAAGTGCTAACAAATGTATATATATATGTACTTATGTATATATGTATATATATATATATATATACACATACACACACATATACACACTCATGCAGCCCACAGCCCTTCAACTAAAGTGTGAACTAAAATGGAAGTGATGTGTTGTGGTTTCAACTCTGCACAAGCCTCTCTGAGTCACTGTGAGAGAGACGAGAAGGGACATGGACACTGTGTGTGTGTGTGTGTGTGTTGTTGTGTTACTCTCATGTCGTATGTTGTGTGTCGTCTCTCAGATCCGTTTGTGTCGTGAGCTTCTGAAATGTTTGCCCCCACCACTTTACATCTGACTCTGCTGTCGCCACATTTTAAGGGGAAATGTTCCTTCAACTCAGCGACGTCTATATATTAACTCTGTTTTACATGTTTAACATCTGATTTTAGCCACTTAATAAACAGCTTAACTAATGAAGTATATACCTCATAGATGCTCGTTTACAGTGTTTTCTAGGGGGTCACTCTCCCACACCAAAGTCCATAGAGAAAACTATTTTGTGACATTGATATTTAAGTTGTTATGACATTATGACAGTTAGTAGAGTAAAAAAGCGTGCAACGTCTTTGTTTTAATATTGTTTCCCGTCACGTAAAAAGTCCCTGAATCCCAACTTTTCCATGTACACGTATGCACCGCACAGTTGTCTCATCTAAAATGAAGAACCAGTGGCCATTCCCAAAAGCAGAAAATCAATCTAGGTGAAAATTACATAAGGAAAATGATCAATAATAATGTGAAATATTGATTTCGCTTCATCCTCCACTTGAAAAAAAAAAGAATCTGTAATGCCTGGAATCAAATTATATTTCCTTCTCATTTCATTTATGTAATTCAGTTTTATTAAAAACTGCAGGAGGTCAGTGAGGGGGTCGGCCGCCAGCTCACGAGCAATATGTGATTAATTAAAGGTAAGGGGGCATTAAAATCTACTCAGACACTCAGATTTTCAGGAGCTTTTTATCCGATTAAGTGGCCAAACACAAACAAGACTGTGGATGAAGTGGATGAAATAGGTGGGAAAACATGTTGAGATGTAATGTAGAGACATGGGGGGGGTTGTGGAGGAGGAGGAGGAGGAGGGTGGCAGCACCAACATCTGTTTGAGGCGCCGCACACGCGCCACCTGATCCTGACCCCACACACACACACAGCTGTCCACCGTCCGTCTGTTTGTGCACGTATTTGTATAAACATTTTAAGGTGAAGACATTTTGTATGGTTAGGACGAAGTTAGGGATAGGTTAAGATTTGGCCAGTAGTAGTTATGGTTAAGTCTTTAAGTCTATGTAATGTCGTGGAAAGTAGACTTGTTACCTCTTTAGAACATTTTCTGTAATAAACACTAACCTTGTCCAGACCAGTGGTCTTCATGGAGACCCAAACCTGGTCCTAAGAAGGCAGAACTTCACGTCTGAGGACCTAAGTTAAGTTAGATTTGAATTGTGGTATGTTAAGGTTAGGGTTAGGCATTAACCGGTTAGGGTTTGGGTTAAATGGCAGCCAATGCAATGTCCTTGGAGGACTAGCTGCACACTGTGAGGACCACGGTTGTGACACTTTGACCTTTGGGAGGACAATGCGGTCTTTTTCAGGGTTGTAGACTTTATGGATGGTCATTTAATTGTGATGTTTAGAGTTAGGGTAAGTGAATGGTTAGGGAGGGACTGCATTATGTCTACAAGTGTCCTCACAAAGAGGGCTGTTCAAGAATGTGTGTGTGTGTGTGTGTTTGGAATATGGTGAAGTGAATGACGGAGGACGGCTGGTAAAGTGGCGGAGGTGTAAATTGTGTGTGCGGGGGGGTGGGGTGGACAAGCACGGAGATCACACATTTAATTAAAGTGTTAAATGATGAGAGGCCGGCATGATTGACAGACAGATGGATGGATGATAGAAGGAGGTTTTAAGTGAAAGTGAATCCACATTTCTCAATGTTGGTTTCTATCAGCAGCCGATCAGCAATAATTGTGTTTTCCTCTGTATGAAGCGGCGTTTAAGCTGCATGAGCGATGTTTATCAGTGGACACAGTCTCAGCCTGTGGGGAAGTGGAGCCAATGCGAAACCTGCATTCTTTTTAACGGCCATCAGGGGGCGTTTTGTATGCAAGACCCTACAGCTCATGTCATTTAGTATTTTCCAAAGGTGTTTTTGTCTCACTGCTACTTCTCCAGGTGTTCTCTGTTATGTTCATTGTTTTCCCTCTTGGTCAAATGAAGAATAAACTTAAAATCATTATGATGCTGCTGTGTTTAGTGTTTAGTGAAATGTGACCAGTTTTCCTTTTTATTTATATGATTTTTTTTACTTTCTTTGAAGGAAGTGACTTTGACGTCGACATTCTGTCAATTTTGTTTGTTTTTTTTCAAACCCAACGTTACTGTTGTTGTGGGAATGAGACATTCTGCTTTTAGCTCTGCGTTGGGCTCCACCGGCTCCTGAGGTCTGTTTTCTAACGTGTCTCTGCATAATACCGTGTACTTTATCCATGAAATCTCTCCTCCCACCTCAGTGACCAGCTCCCCTTGTTTCGCCGCCCTGCGTTAAACACCAGCAGGAGGATGCTCACGTCCTCTGCAGCTCTTTTGTCAGCCTGTGTTGGCGGTGGACGCAGCTGGCTAAATGTGGTCCAGCTTTGTGAGTCAGAGGCAGCAGCGAGGCACCGGCATGGCCCAGAGGTTTTCATGTATTATTGTCTTTTGTGAGTCACAACGTGCTGGAACAACGCAGCAGTGCAGGAGGCTGCTTCTGTGGGCCGCAAGAGCAGCACTGAGTAACCGCTCTGCTCAGCTCGGAGGTGCCACCGACATCAAATCTGCCCCGTTACTGCATTTCACGCCTCTGTCGAGACGGGAATTATGACAAGAGTTTACGTCCTTAACCCACTGCAACGCGGTTTTATGTGGGATGAGAGCATGTAGACAGGAACACAGAGGTCCAGTTTCTGTCAAAGCAACGGAATTCACTCAGATTAGTGCACAAGGGAATCGATGAATGTGTAGTACAGTAACAACAAACAAAAAAGAACCATAAAATATTAAAGCTGTGGTGGCAACCCATCAGTATGTCAGCCATTTGTGTTTGAACTCCCATTTTTAAAGCCTCAAATTTAATATTCTGGCCAACGCCATGTTTGATGTGTAAATAATTGAACTGCAAGAGCTTTCTTGTCTAGTTTTGCCTTATCCCCAAATTTGCATGTTTTTGGACTGTGGGTGGAAACCCACGTACAAAATGTAAAATCCAATAATATCCAAAAATCCTATATGTTTCATGCTTCACTAAAAGAAGAAAAAGGCATTTTAGCAGAGTCATGTCTTCGAAATGATTCAGCACAAATGTGTCTTTAAGAGCTTCACACGTTCATAAATGGTTTAATTTGACTAATATCGGTATCGGTAGATACTCGCGTATCGGTCTTCGTCCCTCCGTCTGAGACATAAGGTTTCACAGCAGTGACATGTTAGGAGAGGCTGTGGACAGAATGAAGTACCAGGAATGAAATGATGATGAGATGTGAAGACAGGATGACGGGACGAGAGGAAAAAAAAAAAACGGACCATCCACGACTTCACAGCCGTCGTCCGTCACGTCTGATGTCCGTCTAGTTTTAGCCGTAAGGGATTAGCGCAAACGCGTCCATTCACCAATATGAGTTGGCGTCACATGAGCCAGTGAAAGGATCATTTCTGTCACTGCATTAATGAGTCCCTCTCTCGCTGCCTCTACACGAGCGCGTTTGAGCTGTGAAGACATGCCAGAGGGAGGAAGAGAGGAGCTAAATCAGCTCTGCATAAATGAAATAAACAAACACTTTTGCCTTGACACGCACAGACAAGCAGAGTCACAAGAAGCCTTAATTAAACAACATCGCAGCGGCGGCGCCTTTGGGGGACGGCGATCGTCAGGAGCTGTCTGTGAATGCAGATGTTGAGGCCAACAGCGAGAAGAAGCTGGAGACACTAAATGCTGGAGAAAGCCTGAGGGAGGATGTTTAACAAATCAAGAGGTGGTAAATTGCGAAAAACTCCAAGGGAGAAGGGAAGAAGTGCTATTTTACTTTCAGAATCTGCACCAGCATGAAGGTGATGATCACCGTTCCCTGGTTTATGAATGTTATTTCTTAGGTTGAGGCAGCAAAAGCAGCTGTTAGGGCTTGAAAAGTTCCTGATTTTTTTCCGCTTAAAAAGTCTAAAAACACTCCAAAGAGTTCATCAAAACTTGCCAAGGAAGACAGAGAATTGTAGTATCTGTCTGTGTGAAATGGAGACGATGATAACCACTTCTTGCTCATGAATTTGGTTTAGGTTTTAAATTTGTGCTTTTTCCTCCTGATACGGCCACATCATCTGCATAAAAACACACCAAATTTCAATATCCAAAAACAGACATAAATGCCCTCAAAACTTGCACAAGAAGGTGAAGAATTCTCCAAATTTCCAAGGGAGAACGGACTGTGAGAAGCTCTATTTTACTTCAAAATCTGCACTAGCATCTGTGTGAAATGAAGGGTGAAATAACTATTCTCTGGTTGTGAATGTTGTTTTTTAGGTTTGGGCTTGAAAAGGTCATGATTATTCCTCATAAGACGGCAACATCATCTGCATAAACACACACCAAATATCAATGTCCAAAAAACAATGTTCTCAAAACTTGCAATTGTAGCACCTGTCTGTGTGAAATGCAGGTGATGATAACCATTTCTTGGTCATGAATGTGGTTAAGGTTTAGGCACAAAAAGCAGACAGAAAAATGTCATGATTTCTCCTCATAACAACACACTATCATCTGCATAAAAACACACCAAATATCAAGATCGAAACACATAGAACAAATGCCTTTAAACTACAAGAATGGAGACTTGTGACGTGCAGAAACGAGATGTTTTGCATTTACTTGAACGTGAACGCAGAACACATCCACCACGTCTACCTCGTCACTTTTGCTGCTCCTTGTTTGTCGTGTTGTGCAACTAAGCAACTGAGTGGAGAGGAGATGATGTGCTTCCTGTTTACACACATGCACCTTGAGTGGTACTTGTTTTCAGAAGTGAGGGATTTGAAGTCAAGAAAGGGTCAGACTGAACGCCAAATAAAACCTCGCACTGAGGAAACAGAAAAGTTATGGACGTCTTTTCACCGTAACTACAATCTTCTCCTCACCAGACCGTCATGGTTATCATGATGCTTGTAAAAAAACAAATAGCTTTTCCAGCCCTATAATATAATCCAGTCACTGATGAGTTTAGTGGCGAGTGAACGTCCAACACTGACAATAACGTTGGGTGGAAAATGACAAACTGAAACACAAGAATCGCACAAACACTTGTGCTTTGTTTGGTTTAGTTTCTGTAGAAAATGACGCATGGTGCAGCGAGACGGCTTATTTGAAGCTTCCACCCAAAGGAAATACACAATAATGGAGTTGAAAGCAATAACAAAAGCAATCGATTAAAAGCTGAAGAGGGCGAGTCTGCAATATTCTGCAGAATAACAACACAAGGACAGGTCTGTATTGGCGCTTTTTCCATGATACTTTTCTTTTTTATCTCACACAATTACTTTCGATACTTAAGTACAGAAAATGTCGTAGACTTCAAGACTTCTACTTAAGTTAATATTTTTAAAAAAGTGACTTCAACTTCTACCAAAGTCATTTTCTGGTAAGATACTTGTACTTTTACTCAAGTATCCCCCTTAAAAGTATACAAGACTGCTTCCAAATAGGGATGAGCTGATACGATACTCAGCGTCGGTATTGGTCCAATACTGGTTAAAACCACTGGATCATGAGAACATCATCATTTCCAGGTTTGGTTAAAAAAATCACAGCATAATTCATGCTTTTTTTTTTCTTCTGTCAATTTTTCCTTACACAAAATTTTGACTTTTTTCTCAGAATTACAACTTTTTTCCTCAGAATTATGACCTTTTTTTCTCAGAATTACAACTTTTTTTTCCTCAGAATTCTAACATTTTTTTCCCTGAATTATGACTCTTTTCCTCAGAATTATGACTTTTTTTCTCAGAATTACGAATGTAACCTCGGAATTCTTTAATCTCCAATTCCAGAGGAACACGGCGAGGACGTGACAGCGAAGCAGCATCGAATTAAAAGACGGGCTATACTTGGGATATATTTCTATCTTTTACGTTCATTTTTTTATACCACTATCACACTGGCTAAGCTCCAGAATCTCCCCGGTTTCCACCACTTCCTCCCTCTCCCTCTCCACACTGCAGAGAGCAGAGTGTTAGTTTTATTTCAGATGGCCGCTCCTGTGTGGGCTCGGGGTCAGAGAGTGATTCACTGCAGAGGGAAGCATGAGGCGCGCTTTGAACCGCAGTCCTGGTAAACACCCGGGCCAAAGGCATAGAGAGGGAGGCTTTGCGGGTTTGTGGTCCATTCGCACGCTGGAGACTCGGTGATGAAAAAGATATCGTTGTGTATTTTGTTGTGTTTAAATGTTTAAATGTGTGTGTGTGTGTGTGTGTGTGCTGCTGTGTGATCACAATAGGTGATGAGTAATCAGCAGCTGACTCTCGGCTAATGTGATTTTCTTCCTGCAACTTGTCGTTGTCATCGTGTCACTCCTTTGTCATTGTCTTTAACCCTATAAATAGAAATTTGATTTAAGCTCCTTCTCCTTTATGATAATGGGAACTTCTTTTCCGTTACACAGTTCTTGCACAACTCTTGCCTCGTGACCTCGTGACCTCGTCTTACTCGAGTATCATCTCAGCAGCAAATGACTTTGGTAGAAGTTGACGTCACTTTTTAGAATGTCAAAGTCTTAAAGTGTAAGACATTTACTGTACTTAACAAAAGGAATTGTGTGAGGAGTTAGCAGTGAGGAGTAGCTCAGTGGTAGGGCGAGTTGTCTTTCAACTGGTAGGTTGTGGGTTCAATTCCTGGCTATCCGAGTCTATATGTGTCAAACTGTCGTGTAAAGCAGGTCATCAAGGCTAGAAAAGCACAATATAAATACAGACCAACTCTTCTTCTTCTTCTGATTTTATTTGGTAGTAACAAAGTTTAAAGTTGCTGGAAATATAAATAACAAAGTAAAAGTACAGTACTTTGTTACACTACAACACTGCTTGTGCACAAAAGCAACAGTTCCATCCGAGTCCTCACTCGACTTTTTATGAAATGACCCTCAAATGTTGAAAGAAACCGGCGTCCGCAGTTGGCCGCGTGTTACACGGTGTCGGAAAATGGTTCCTTCAGTTCGGGGCTCAAAGAACGGCGACTGAATCCATTAGTTCCGTTTAGTTCTGACAGCATAATGAGACGGAGGCAGCAGGCGTGGTATCAAAGCTATGGCGGGCCTCTCCGACTTTTATTTAAACCTCACACACAGACTTTTGTCCACCCACAGATTAAAGAGGAGGAGGCAGGAGGATAATTGGAGAAGCAGACTATGCAAATATCTGTGTGTGTGTGTCTTCTCCCCAAGCGGCTGATGTCACTCAGTAGCCGAGTGGAGGATCATCTCCAGTTTCCTGGGCTCACAAAAGAAATAACGGGCGCTCTGTTGCAGCGTTTCTTTCTCCCTGCGGTCTGCAGAGACCTGCTGGGCACCGCTGATTATTCAGCCCCTCTCCTTCTTTCTTCTCTCTCTCTCGTACAGTTTTTTCCTCCAGTTCTGATTTCTCGCTGGCTAAAATTTCACTTTGTAGTAGAACGTGATCTTTTTACTAATAATCGGATAAGAAAACCAGTGACGCTAACGTTTGTTTAAAAAAATTAAAATAAAAAATATGGCATTGACAGACTTAAAATGTGTGAAAGTACTTCCACACAATGTATTAAGCAAATTCAAACTATGTTAGAACTCTTTGTATGACTTGATTCATTAAGTAACAATGTTAAATAACTTTAAATTTAGTTAAATTATTCAAAGTTAATTAGCATAAAATGAAGTCTAATCAAATAAGGTTATCTTTATATCGCTTGTTAACACGAGTTTGAAAGAACTTTATTGAGGTGTTGCGGTGATTTATGTTTGTTTTTTTTAAATGAATTGATAAGTTTAGTTTGGATGATAATTTGTAACGATTAAATGTATAAAGTTTATTCAAGCTACTTGAGAAAGCCGTCTTAAAATAAATTTCAGTTTGAACAAACTTAATTTAGGTGTGACCCATGAGTGACCCATTTATTAAGTTTTAGCTATGTGACGTTTTTTTTTTCAATAGCATCAATAACGAGTATTTTCTTTGCGAACGTGTCCCCGAAACTCTCCGACTGCTGAGATACCGTTTCTTTTCTTTTTTTTTGGGCTCTTTTCCCAAAGAGCCTGGTGGCCGTGAAACTTGAGCCTCAGTTAAAAGCACTTGGTTATTGGGTTATCGAACAGAAGGACAAAGAGCCGGTGGTGGTGGTGGTGGTCGAGGAGGGAGGGAGGGAGGGAGGGCAGAGAGCGGGAGTCTTGGATTAACAAAACAAATGAACATTTCCACGAGAAGAGAGGAGCGGAGTAATCTGACCGCCGCTTTGCATTCACAGTCAACAACTACAGTATTTCTCTGCGTCTTCTTGTTTGGCGTCCTTTGACAAACGTCTCACACAAACAAACACACATTTCCATGCACAGCTAAGTCACGCTACGCACTGTAGCTCCTAGCCCGGGCTGCGCTTGTGGCTTCACGGCAGCTCTAACTAACAGCGTCGGTGCTATATTGGTTAGCCTTCCAAGCAGCGGCCCCGGGGGGTTCGATTCCCGGGCCAGCGTAGACGTTTGGCCAAGTGGAAAGGGAACTCGGCTTGTAATCATCTTCCCCACCAGGTCAAAAAAAGGGCTGGGGTAGCCCTGAGCATTGCTCCCCCTCTGTGACTGTCTGCTTCCAAAATCTAGGAAGGTTTCTAGCAGGAAGGAGGATGGTTTAAATACAGAGAAGGACTCATTTAACTAACACAACTCGCATATATAACAGCGGCCAGGTACTGACTGACTGAACCTTGAAACTCGCCAACACCCTCAAACCAGCAGCGAGTCTTCAGGGAGAGACAATGGCGGCGCATGCATATATTTGGACATGTAATGAGGGCACAGTCCACCAATTAAGGTGTGTGTGTGTGTCTGTGTGTGTGTGTTAGCAGGGGATGAAGACGGAACCCAGCGGAGGGGAACCGACCCCATTCACAGCCTGTAATCCAATTCTGAAAGCTGTCTTTCAAGAGAGCGATGGTGTGTGTGTGTGTGTACCACAAATATAAATCATCAGGCTATAAGACCTGGTTTTAGGGTTAGGTTTAGGTTTAGGTTTACTATGAAAAGAGCCATTTTAAAGTTAGTTTTTATTAATCCCCTTAGGGAAAGTATTCCTCTGCATTTGACCCATCCTTGAATTAGGAGCAGTGGGCTGCCACTCTGAGTGGCGCCCGGGGAGCATTGGGGGTTGGGTACCTTGCTCAGGGGTACCCCAGCCCTTTTTGGCCGGGTGGGGATTTGAACCGGCATCCCTCTGGTTACAAGTCAAGTTCCCTTTCCACTTGGACACAGGCTGCCCCAGAATGGGGGAATGTCGCAAAGGACCGTCGCATGTGGGTTTCGAACCTGGGTCACCTGCAATGAGGATTGTAACCTAAACATAGGGCTGCAGCTCTACCAAGTGAGCTAACTTCTCACCTTTTTTTGTCCCTTCTCCACCCAAATAAAATGAATCTGCAGATAATATCATATACAAGGTTTTCATACAGATAATGATAGAACTGCAAAAAGACAACTGTTGACATCTCATTGCCGTTTTAAATTGGAGCAAAAAGAAAAAAAAAAAACTACTTTGAAATAAAACACAGAATGATGTAGACCCAGTCCTTCCATTGTCCAAAGCTGGACCGCTTTTGTGGAGTTTGGGAGCGTCTAGATAAGAAGGTGTTCCATTTGAAAGAACATGTGGCTCTAGAGCCGCAGGTTGAAGACCCCTGTGTGTGATGTGTCCTTTAACAAGCTTGGCCCCCTGTACAATACTTCTTCATTCAGTTTGCGAGCATAAAATCTAGGTTGGACTCAACAGATGAGTCTCCTGTTAGCGTGGGAATCAAAGCTCTACTCACGTGACTGTAACACTGTGACACTCGATCTCTGATTAGTGTAAAAACAACCTGAAACTGCTGCGGATCAGATGACGTCAGCCGAGGAGGCGGTCTCTCCGATGCGGACACAAGTCCTCAAAGCATCTTCAGATGTGGATTTCTGTTAAAAAGACAAATAAAAATAAAGACGTAGCACATTTTTACCACAAAATGACACGAGTTTCTGTTAAAAAGACAAATAAAAAATAAAGAAGTGGCACATTTTTACCACAAGAAGTCGCCACTTAAGCGGGCTTAACTCATTACTACTCCGCGTTGCTCGGTTTGTTTTGTCTGACGGGACAAATCAATCTAAAGTGTTTCGACGATGGAAAGGTTTTGAAACGAGAGGCAGGTCCAAGTCAAGTCTTCATCAGCACTCAAGATTGAAGAGAATACATAAAAGATTGAAGAGCCCCGAATGATGAAGGAGCGCCTGACAGACATTTTAGGCCCAATCACGGCGCAATCAAGGCAGAGCACTGGAGCCGGGCAACGGTAATTGCAATTTATCCAGAGTTCCACTTGTGCAGTTTAAAAGGAATCATTTTATAAATTGCAAAAAGAAAACACGAGAAAGACACAGCAATGGAAATAATGAAAACCAATGCACTGGAGTGTTTATAGTTGGAGTTCGACATGTGTGTGTCGTTCCAAGCCTGTTTAAACATTTACAAGAGATGCAGCCCTGAGTTTACTGGACATTTTAAATAATAGCATATAAACACATTTCTTTTCCCTATGTTTTACATTTCATGAAGTCTCTTTTTTACAAAACTAACTATGAACAACCTCAAATTTCTTGAGATAAATACCATTAAATGGTAAACCAAAAGCATATTGCTGAATTTGACACCCACTGGTGGAAAAACCCTGTTTATTTGACCAGTGTTGAATTTGTGTAGAATAAAAAAAAAACAATCTAACACTAAACCTAATGAAAACCAAACTAACACTAACCATCTACAAAAAAATAAAAACCAATTAAAGCTCTAGGACAGGGGTGTCAAACATACGGCCCGGGGGCCAGATCCGGCCCGCCAGAGGGTCCAATCCGGCCCACAGGATGAATTTGTTAAAATTTCACACTACGATTACAATCTAAACGTAATGTCAAATACAATATTTTTCTCTTCCATATACCTGTGACTAAATGTTTGTGCCATTTTAGATCCAGTGTGATGTGTAAATAGTACGTTTAGGCACGATATTGTTGAAATTGCACTTATATTTCTCAAGAAATGTCATGTTTTGTAAAAATATCCTTCATTAAATGTAAAACAAAGGAGAAAAAAAGCAAGGAGTTCTTGTTGTTCATAGGTTATTATGCTATTATTTTACTATTTTTACTGGTCCCTGCTGATCCCCCCAAACCTGCTCAAATCTCCATAAAACTGGACCACGTCGCACTAAACTGCACTTTGTAGTTGTACATACTTTACTTTGCACACACTTTGCACACACTGTACTTTTATATTTTGTTGTGTCTCATTAAGTGTTAAGTCTCTTGTTGTGTCTTATTTAAATGCCTTTCGTCATGTCTATTTAAATGTCAAGTCCTTCGTTATTTCTGTTATTTTTGCTATTTTACTGTGTACCTCAAGCCGGGAGTCTCTGCAAAAATTTCATTATGTCCTCATAATGACAATAAAAACTTCTTGAATCTTGGTCCGGCCCACTTGAGATCAAATTGTGCTGTAAGTGGCCCCTGAATAAAAATGAGTTTGACACCCCTGCTCTAGGCGCAGGTTACCAAACCACTTTTAGATGTAAGTTGGAGCATGGGAAAGGCCACAAAACACGATTCATTTGGCAGGAAAAAAAAGAATAATAATAACAGTTATTCAGTTTCAATAATAAAAAACGAGCAAACCCATTCTAAAAACTAACTCAAGTCAAAACGAGTGGAAAAGCAGTATATGATACAGTTTGTCATACCGGACTAAGAAAATTGCACATTCATGCAATGGACAATTATTTTTATCTTTCTTTGTCATGAATTTCTGCTCCAACGCCAGAACACTTTCACAACACCACCTTAAGCCCAGTTTCAAAATGTCAACTCCAGCTCACGGTTGCATCATTTCAAATGTTTTGCACTGACTTTACATCATGGGTCCCACAGCTACATGCAAGTTTAATTCTTTCATTTCTTTTTTGCCATTTTCGCAAATAGTAACTTCTGCTGTTCATAGCGTAGGTCCCGTCTATTCATGTGGCCCATGACCAACATCATAGTGGCCCAGCCTGTGGTTCCACCAGAAATAACTGAAGAATTAACCAGAGAAACACTTTTCACCGTCCCTCAAAGATTCCTACAGTAGTCTGACAGGTTTGATAGCAGTGTTTGTGGGTCATATATATGACTTATGTTCACATTATTTTAAAAGAGAAACAAATGCAGTTGCTAATTCTGTGGTTTTATGCACTTTAAGTTGCACCTGAGTCAAATATAACAAACAGGTTGAGGTGTACAGGTATGACCAAAACCATTTTATAACCAGTTATTTTATTATTTATTATTTTTTGGTCTCGGTTCTCAGCATGAGTTTGTAAGTGGTGTAGGTATTGGACAAGATAAGAGAAAGAAGTGGGAAATACCTGGTGTTTGTTGGCGAGTTGATTTGGCCGCCATGTTGAACACTTCTCCTAGAAAATACACCGCGCCTCCCACAAAATGGCGGTGTCAGTTTCAAAAACTTTCCCATGTTTCCCAGGATTTAGTGACCGGCACATAGGCTGCCATGCGGCTAGCTAGCTAGCATGCAGCGTACGTCTGCACTGAGTGTCCTGGTGGAAACACAAGTCCATTGGTTCCACTATCCCAGGTGTCTTCTTCTTCTGGTGCATTACCGCCACCATCAGGTATGGAGTGTGGATTAAAAATGTAAGGATGTAAATATAAATATACATATACGCAACCTGCGGGTCTTTGTCAGGCCCTGTGCAGTGGCCCCTATTAGTTTTAATATTTTGTGTGTCACGTCCAATGTTAATATTAAAAATGTGTTTGAAATAATGTAAAACACAATTTAATGACATCATTTGGAGTCCTGTCCATCTTTGGATGAACTACAGTTGCATACGATCCAAACATTGCGTCATTTATCTCAAAGTGGGTTCCTTTTCATTTCATTAATTTGCCAGAAACAATGGGAGGACTAGGTCTACATAATTCTGTGTTTTATTTCTTTGGGTATAAACAGCAATGAAATGTCAACACTTTTCTTTTTGCAGTTTCATAAATGCAACAAACTCTCGTTCCTTTGTCGTGTCTATATAGTATATATGTATAAAGACCTTTTTACGTGTTATTATCTTCATTTTATGGGACAAAACCATGTTTTAAATCCAGTCAATACAGTGACATATTTATACTTTTAATGACTAAAACGGTCAAAAAAATAAAAAGACACATTCAGTCGCTGGTGAGATGAAAACATTCAAACTTTATTTGTCACGTTCACAACTTATCTTCGTAAAGCTATGCGGCCCCTTAGCTCTGATTGTCACTAGTCACATGTTCTGAGCCCGAAAACCCAAAAAACATTTCACAGATAAGCAAAGAAACAGAGGAATCGAGGAGTTACAGTGTAACACTGTACACTCGGTTATACATTTTCATTTTAAATTTAAAAACACGATTTCTTTCATATTTCACATACCCCGGCATTTACAGCAGAAGAGTATTTCGGATTTTCCTCCAAGTACCACCAGAGGAAGCTCACGTACCAATGGTGGTACATGTACCACAGTTTGAGAACCATAGGTTCAGGAGACAGAAGTGTCCCCCCACAACAAAAAAAAAACAACCCCAGTTCCGACACCACAAGACAGAGGCCCATTTCTTTTTAAAAAGCAAAAAAAACCACAGCCTTGTTATGTCGCTCTGAAAGAATAAAATAAAGTGGAGACGATGACATTTTCCACTTCTTCGCCGCGACAGCATGACCATCACATAAAGTCCCTCAGAGCTGGGGCGAACAACTCTTAAAAACCAACACAGCACGGAGAAAGGCATCGTAACAAAAATGAAATAAAATAAAATACAAAACGAGGAGACAGCAGGACATAAAGACACATTCCCTTCATCTTTCACACAGTCAGACACAGACATGGAAGAAGAAGCATTAGCCATTGTTGAACGCGCGCCCATTTACTACATGAATGCATTTGAGCATCAGTTTATTACTGTACACTCCAGTAATGACAGCAGTACCTCATATCATATCATATCATATCTCAGCTGCGCTCAATAACAATTAGGTAAAAGGTTGTT